>NW_022589673.1:0-238923 GCF_009834535.1 Camelus ferus | reverse complement strand
TCTCAGTAGTATAATACAACTATTAAGACCCTTGATCATCTAGATCACTCTATTTCCTCCAAAATATTACTTATCATAAAATTTATTTTCTATCTTTGCTTATAACAGTAACTATTTTAAAAAATATATTCCTAAAATAAGTTCTGAAAGCAAATTCACTTTCTTTTCTGGAATATTCCATGTATTAAGACTAATGATTTCAAAGCATTTATCTGGGACGATCTTTTGGAGTAAAGGAGCTTATGTGGATTCTAACTCATTTTGGAGTGCTCACTTCTGCATTTGCAAGTTACCGTCACCAAATGTCTGCTGTTCTGCCCATTTTAGAAGCATAAAAGATGAAGTCCAAAGGATCAAATTGAAAAGAATGGAGAAAATTGACAATAATACATAAAGCAGCTGTGTTTAAAAAAGAAACCTTCAAATATTCCCCACCTCATCCCTGGCACAGCTGTAGAGGAAACTGCTGTAAATGAGCATGTTTTACATTTGGACAGTATAGTGAATTTTCCCTTAACACTTAAGCAATTAACCAAGCATTGGTGTTTTGCATAAAATTTTGTCCTTGTTATAATAATTTCTTACATGTTTATATCGCTTTAGAGTTTGAAACGTGCTTTGATGTCTATCATCTCACTTTAGTAAGTTACCCAGCAGTTTCTCTGTGCCAGGCATTTGAAGCACTCTATAGTCTATCTCATTCAGCCCTTCTAACATTCCCACGCAGTAGGGCTTGTGATCTCAGTTTATAAATGAGCAGACTGAGGCGTGGCTGGGGTAAGAGCCTTGTGTCTGCCGATGCAGTGGGAGGTACAGCCTGACTTCTAAGTCCGATCCAAGTGCCCCGGAGGCCGTGGGCTTTCCCTCCATGCTCTGTGGCCTCTGAAGCTTGCCTTACTTTTTCTGCCTGTTTTACCTCTACCTCTTACTAACCTGTGGTCCCTTTTGTACGAAAGCTTTATTGCTAGTCACCACGGAGAAGTAGTCCTATGACAAAGAAGTGCTAAACAATGACAAACTTAATTGCAACATTAATTGCAGTAGTTGTTAATCTCTACTGAGCGAAACTGACTATGTGGCACTGAGTGGGGGCTTTTGATATCTTATTTCATTGAATCTGCACACCATACCTGTGTTGCATTTGAACCTTACTCAGTCCTAGAAGGCTGGCAGAGCTAGTGTCATTCTTCACCTTACAGATAAGACCACAAGTTCCTTGAGGTTAAAGGACATGTCTAAGGGCACACTGCTTAGTAGGACGGATACTAGAATCTAGGTCACCTATCTTCCTGTCAGATACCCTTCCTCTCTGTATACATCTCACAAATGCCAGGGTGTGGCTGCTGTGCACCCCAGATGATATGCTCTACGTTTATTTTGCAGTTTTATTTCTACAGCCGGTGCCAGCGCTGCAGCAAAATTAACAACTGCATTCCTCTTTAGTGCTCCTCTATTCAAATTGCTTTATGCCCCAAGGACAAGCAAGTGATGGCCTCTCTGTGCGTTTGTGTCTCTTTTTCATTTCATCTTATTCCTGACAACAAATTGAACTTCTGATGGGGATAGATAAGATTCTGACTCACTGAGCTGCAGGCAAGAGTGACTCAGTAGATTGAATGTGTTCTCTGGGAAGTCTAGAGAAGTGATCTTAAGGAAGAAGAGTATGTATTAAGAAAACAATTTCTCTCTCCAGGAGGAGTGGCTAACTCAGTGCCCCAAAGCATATAATCCATTTTGTCCAAAGTTCTGTTAGACACCTAGGTACCTTGGCTTCCCTTGTCTAGGCAGAAGCAAGAGCACAAGGGACGAGAGAACTGGGCTCTAGACCCAGATATACCACTTACTAGCTGTGCGGTCACTTCTTTAAGCCTAAGTCTCTTCATTGGGAAAAGGAGAATATTGTACTAAATCGTCTCTAAATGCCTTCCTGCTTCAAAAATCATGATAGCTGAGGTTCATGGAAGACTTTTTAAAGCACTTCCATCACATTAGCTCATTATTGCAAGCCTGAAAGGTGAGTATTTGTTTTTCTCCATTTTACAGATGAGGAAAGGCCCAGGGCTCAAGACTGGAAGTGACGGATCCAAGGTCACACAGCTAGAAGTGGTGAAGTTAGGGATGAAGCTCATATCTCTTTGATCTTGAACCCCCATCTTCTTTTCACTATCACACATCTGCATTTGCTTACTCTGTGTTTATATAATTGTGCTAAACATTTGTCTGGATATTATGGATTGATGTATCTGCCCCAACAGTTGATTCAGTTGTTTGTATAGATTTTTCTTATTCTAAATGGCTAACCATGGAGCAGGGAGGGTATACCTCAGTGATAGAGCACATGCTTAGCAATCACAAGGTCCTGGATTCAATCCCCAGTACCTCCATTAAATAAATAAATAAACAAATAAATAAATAAACCTAATCACCTCCCCCCTCAAAAACCAAAACAAAATAATACTATAAATGGCCAACCATTACCTTAATTTGGTGACTTCCAAGGTAGAGCAGAATATGCTGTAATTTTGTGGGAGAATAACCTTGTTAGGTAGGGGCAGCAGAGCAACTAAATGACCTCCTGAATAGAAGCTGATCTTTACAAACATTTCTCTGTATATTCAGGGCTTCAGCTTACTTAGAAGCCAGCACATCCCCAGAAGAATTCCTCCCCCTGCAAGGCCAGCCAGGGGCTGCTTCTCAACCTGTTGTGACCTCTGCCTTCCACACAAGAGCCTGGGATAGAGACTCTGGCTGGTATATAGCCTATTATTCATACCCTGTGACAGAGCCCAGGGGATGCAGAGCTGGCTAGAGGAACACCTAGATGGATTTTGGCCTGGTTTCTGTGAAGGAATTCCATCTTCTCAAAAGCAGAAAACAGACAAGTCACCTCTTTTTATTACTTGGTGGGGACTGACAAGATCTATGATGTCAAATATCTTGTTGCATCTGACTCAATAGACAGGCACTGATCTCAGAGAAGGCAATTTGTGTGCTTAAGTGTGGGGAAGAAGAATAAATAAAGAGATGGTTCCTATTCATAAGGAACTTGGATCCACGTGGAGAAGACAAACAAATCGCAATCACAACTCTACATGGTGGGGGAGGGGATAGCTCAGTGGTAGAGCCCGAGCTTAGCATGCACCAGGTCCTGGGTTCAATTCACAATACCTCCATTAAAAAAAAAATAAGTAAATCTAATTTCTCCCCCCCCACAAAAAAAAACAACATCTCTACACAGGATGGTGTAAGTAATACAAGAAATATGAACAATGAATGGGCTGTGGAAGTCTAGAGTGTAGAATAAAGTCAGTCTGACTTGGCAAGGGGTGAGGATTGGAACTGATGACCAAGGGATCAAAGAAGGCTTCATGGAGGAAGTGGCTCTGGAACTGTGACTTAATGAAGGGTATGATCAGAAGAGATGGAGAATGGAAGAAACAGCATCCTAAGCTTAAAAAAAGAAACAGCATGTGGAAAGTCACATGAATGTGGAGAAAGCCATGAATGTGCATATTCTGAGCTCTAGATGATCTTGAATTCCGTGCTTTGTTCTGTAGGCACTAGGGAGGCATTGCAGGTTTTTGAGCAGGAGATGGATGTGATCTGTGTAGAGTTTAAGAAAGAAAACCCAGGTAGTAGTGTGGAAAAATGGATTCGTGGGCTGGGGAGATACAGAAAAAATGGAATGTAATTATAAAGTTATGGGATGGTGATGAAATTTTGAGAGCCTGAATGGCAGTCATGATGGAAATAAAGACATGAATGCAATTTTTTTTTTTTCACTGCAGAGGGATATTTTAATCATTTGGATGTGGGGGTGATAGAGACACATCTAGGATGACTTTCAGGTCTGAGGCCTTGGGAACTGGGTCAGTGGCTTAATTTCACCAATAATAATGATAATGATGATTTTTTAAAAACCTCCATGGTACTTACCGTGAGCCAGCCAGTCCCTGTTCTCAGTGCTCTACGTAGATGGGCTCGTTTAGTCCTCACGGCAACCTTTATGAGGTAGAGCCCGGCTACCATCCTCACTTTAAAACGTAAAGTGAGGCAAAGAAAGGCATGATTATCTGCCCAGAGTCACACAGAGGGTTTCGTGGTAAAGTTGAGACTGGAATCCAGGTACTTTGGCTCTTGAAACCCATGCTTCGTGGCCACTATTGTAAGGAGCCAGTGGCGCGTAGGACTGCCTGTAATCTACAGCCTTGAAAATACTTACGATATTGTCAAAATTACTGCTGATCTAAGCACAAAATAATACCTCGTAATTATTTTAATTTCTATATTTTTATTGTGAGTAACATAGAACACGGTTTATACATTTATTGGCCATTTAAAGTGTGTACTTCTTGGATGTATTATTTGCTCATTTCCTTACTGGGATTTCTTTCAAGATTGTAGAACTATTTACATATGAGGAATATTAAGTCTTAATATATATATATATATATATACACACACACATAAAAGTATGTATACATATTAGATTAAATCATATGAAATTGCCAATATTTGATCGTGTTTGACCCACAAAAATGGCAATTTCTTACAGTTCCGCCTAATCATTCCATTAGTCATAATAACTGATATTTATTTAGTCCTTAATATGTACAAGGCACTGTGCTTTATTTACATGTATTAGCTCATTTAATTCTGACAACTACTTTACAAGGTAAATACTCTCATCTCCATTTCACAGACAAGAAAATTGAGGGACAGGGAGGTTAAATAACTTGCTGTAGTTCATGAAGCAGGTTGTCAGGCACGTGCAGGGGCCTTATCTGGACTGAAACTTGGTCTTTTTGACTCAAAAGCCTATTATCTTAACCACTGCCTTATATTGCCTTGCATTCTTATTCTTCCAGATGACTTTTAGAAACAGGTTCCTCAAAAAAATTCCTGGTGAAATTTTAGTTGGGATGACATTCAATGCATGGATTAGCACATGGGGAATTCATATCTTTACACTGTAGAGTCTTCCTATCTGAAAGCAAGCTACCGTTCTCCATTAATTCAAATATATTTTTACCTCCTTTGTAGAGCTTTATAGATTTATTCATGGGATTATTTAAAATGACAATTCCAAGGATTTACTTAAGGTTGTCCTTTGTGTTTTTTAACTTTATGCTGCTAGTATGATAGGATTTTTTCTTCCATTATATGATCTAAATGGTTATTATTTGTATATGGAAAAGCTTTGGTACATTACTTTTATAGTTATCCATTTTACTGAATTTTCTCTAAGAGTTTTTGAATCTGTTCCCTCATATCCATCACAAGATCACCATCCTCTCTCACCTGGATGACTAAATAATAATCTAACTGTCCTCCTTGCCTCCTAGCTTGCCCACCTAAAATCCACCCTGTTGCCATGGTGAGCTTTCAGAAGTACAAATCTCATGTCCCTGGGTTTAAACCTTTAGGTGGATCCATCCCCGCTGCCTTCAGGAGACATTTGTGCCCCCTCACAAGGTATTCAAGTCTCCTTGAGCCTTGCTACTCATTCACGTAGACCCAACATTCCAGCCAGACCCAGCACTCACATTTCTCATAACGCAGGGTGAACACCCATGCCTTAGCGTGTCCCGCACCCTGCAGGTGCTACCCCTCCTCCCTCCGCTCAGCTCTTCTCCGAACTTTACTGGCTACGCCAGGTGGGTTCTCCGTGTCTTTGTCCCTGTCTTCACCTGGCACCGTTTATACACTCCAGTATGGCAATTACCATGGAGGCTTGTTGTTGATTCTCCACACGGATTAATGGTTAAGATGGACGTCAGAACCAGACAGACCTAGGTTCACACCTGGTGCAACTGCTTGCTATTTATGTGACCTTGGGAAGGACACACGACCCCGTGTGGATACGAATGAACACTCCACAGAGCAGTTGTGAGGATTACTCAGGACAGCGTGTGCAAAGTGCGTAGCCCCACGCCAGGCACGCAGGAGGTATTCCGCACCTTTTCAAAGTGACAGTGCGGACGATGAGAAAAGGGTGGACTAACCAGATGGTGTGGGCTTCAGCGACAGGGGAGCTGCGAAGCAGGGTTCAGGGAAGCTCCACTCGGGAGCCGGGAGAGGGATAACTTATCTTTCTGCCCGGATGGATGAGGGCTGTGGGAAAATGAGCAGCCTCCACTAGGGGGTTGCTAGACAATGACATTTTTAGAGCTTGGAGTTTAAGTTAAGGCAAGAAAAGCTACAGAGGGAATGTTTACGGCTTCTACTGGGAGTTGCTTTTGATGCTGATGTTGTACCTGGGAACCGTCATTCCTCCTATGCCAGCACCAAGTTGGCCCAAGAGACTGAAGTAAAAATGGAATCGATGGTGGTGAGTCGCAGGGAGGGAGGCCAGATGGCCAGCCACCGCACATGCCAGTCAAGGCTGGAGTGACAAAAGTCTTATTTCACTAGCTTCTCAGAGTTCTTTGAACCATGCAGAGGCCTGAAACTGCCTAAGGACTCCTTCTGAGTCAAGTATAGGAAATGGACCCCAAAGCCTTGCCTAACGGTACAATTTCCCTCCAGCCCTCTATCTGATAACCTAGTTTCCAACCCCAGTAACCTGAACCCCTCTAGTTACTTTGAACCACTTCTCCGGGAAGAATCTGTTTGGCTTTGGTCATTTGGCAGCTGGCATGAGGAGAGGGTGGGGAAAGGGCTCCTCTCTCTTCTGTTACGGTCTGTGGCCCTCCCCGATGTACCCTTTGCCTCCATGTATCTTCTTGGGAGGGCCTTTCTGCGGGTATGGCTGGTATCTTAATTTTTGTGGAATATATACCCTGAAGCTGTGATGTCTAGAACCAGGGCAGGCCTGGATTGGGGTGTTGACCATTTTCTGGCTAATGGTTTCCCTTTTATTTGTGTAGCTTGAATCTCTGCTCTGGTAAGGGAAGACAAGAGGGGGAGAGAAAGAAAGAGGGAGAGGAGAGAGAGAGAGAGAGAGAGAAAGAGAAAGAGAAAGAGAAAGAGAAGGGGAGGGAGGGAGAGGTGAAAAGAAACAATTTACTGTTTTTTTTTAAGAGATCAGCCAGTGAAAATATAGATGATGGAGACAGATCTAGGTATAGGCCCAGCTTCACCACTTTTGAGGTCTGTGATGTGGGCCTGGTTATTTAATCTCTCTGAGCTTCAGTTCCTTCATCTTCATTAATTGGATGCTTATTTTATTCAAACAGATATTTTCTCTTTGTTATCCCCGTTACTTATTTATTTATTTTTCTTAGTGGAGTTACTGGGGATTGAACCCAGGACCTTATGCACGCCAAACACACGCTCTACCACTGAGCTCTATTCTCCACCCCCCGTTATCCCAGTTATTAATTAAATGTTGAACCGCCTTGAGGGATGGAAACGAAAGCTGTACAGTGGTTTGACTTGTTGTATCTCATCATCAGCTGTCAGGATGATATACTACATATGGAGAATACCTAGAATTCTTTATCATCAAAATATGAATCATCACAGGGAGCAGGTAGTGCCTGCAGGTCCTGAAGCAGTCGCTATCTATTTTTAGTCCCTACATTAAAGGTTTTTCTTTCCCTCTCTTTTGTATGCATATATGTGATGAGTGGGGTTGTTGAAGGAACTGAGCTTGAGGATGGAAATGGGCTAAATCTCTTCCCTCTTTGTCATTTAAGAAAATGATTCAACTTTCCATTTTGGGAGTATCTAAGGGTCACCTTTAGCCAATTATGGCTCATTTTCTGTTTTTGTGTTATATTCTCAGACTTGAAAACCTATACAAAAGGGATCTCTTCTGTATGTTTTCTTCATGGTGGAAGTGACTAAAACTCACTAAACATAGAAGATCTTTGTGAGAGTGTCACTTAAAATTGGAAAAAGAAGTCTTTTATAGAAAAACTCTTATAGGTAATAGTAATTCACTCCCTTCTAATAATGCCAGGAGGGTGAAACAATTATTTCAGATATTTAAAAAAATAGATGGGCTTAATTTTTTACATCCTGAATTGTTAACAAAAGAACAAAACTAGATATATTGCAGGAGGCAGACATGCACATGCACCTGGGACCAATTAAATATTTTTCCTTCATCTTAATCAGAACACTGGGGCTTTTCTCTTTCATAGTGGACCTACATTCCCCAAATTTGAGATTTTTAGATGCTATTTTTAACCAACCATTTTCACTGGGTTTATTTGAATCAGATTTAAATTTATTTGAGTCAAGTAAGAGACTCGATCTAATGGTAGTAGTAATGCCTCACATTTGGATTGATTTTACAAATTTCAGATGGCTCTAGTGTGTTATTTTATTGATCCTCACGGCAGATAACAGATAACAGTCTTGTAAGATAAGCCGGCCAGGCAGTATTATCTTCCCATTTTACAGGTGAGGAAACTGAATTTTACACAGTTCGGGATCACACATTAGCAACAGAGTCAGACTCAAACCCAGGTCGTCTGACTGCCTAACCCACTGCTCTTCCAAGTTCACTACCACCTACTACTTGATCATTCTTTGTTTCCTTTCTACTCCTTTGAAATGGCCTGAAGAACTGTACTAGTTTCTCATAGCTGCTGTAACGAAGTGTCACACACTTGATGGTTTACAACAAAAAAATTTTTTTCTCTCTTAGTTCTGGAAGTTAGAAATCCAAAATCAAGGGTGCAGCAGGGCTGTGCTCCCTCTAAAGGCTCTAGCGGTGAATACTTCCTTTCTTTGTCCTAGCTTTGGTGATTCCTGGCAATCCTTGGCCTCCCTTGGCTTCTAACTTCATCATTCCAGTCTCTGCCTCCATTGTCACATGACCTTCTCACTGTGTGTTTCTGTGTCTGTGTCCAGCTCTCTCTCTTCTCATAAGGCCATCAATGATACTGAGTGAGGGCCCACTCTACTCCAGTGTGACTTCCTCTGTATTAATTACATCTGCAACAATGCTATTGCCAAATAGGATCACTTTCTGAGATACTAGGGGTTAGGACTTCAACTCAATCTTTTGGGGAGACAATTTTTTTACATTATTTAAAAAATTTTGTTTTATTGAGTTATAGTCAGTTTACAATGTTGTGTCAATTTCCAGCAGTAGAGCACAATTTTCCAGTTATATATGAACATACATATATTCATTGTCACATTGTTTTTCACCATGAGCTACCACAAGATCTTGTATATATTTCCCTGTGCTATACAGTATAATCTTGTTTTTCTATTCTACATATGCCTGTCAGTATCTACAAATTTTGAACTTCCAGTCTATCCCTTCCCATCCCCCTCCCCCCTGGCAACTACAAGTTTGTATTCTATGTCTATGAGTCTGTTTCTGTTTTGTATTTTATGTTCATTTTTTTTTAGATTCCACATATGAGCAATCTCATATGGTATTTTTCTTTCTCTTTCTGGCTTATTTCACTTAGAATGACATTCTCCGGAATGTCATCCAATGTTGCTGCAAATGGCGTTATGTTGTCTTTTTTTATGGCCAAATAGTATTCCATTGTATAAATATACCACCTCTTTCTTTATCCAATCATCTGTCAATGGATATTTAGGCCGTTTCCATGTCTTGGCTATTGTAAATAGTGCTGCTATGAACATTGGGGTGCAGGTGTCATTTTGAAGTAGGGTTCCTTCTGGATACATGCCCAGGAGTGGGATTCCTGGGTCATACGGTAAGTCTATTCCTAGTATTTTGAGGAATCTTGGGGAGACACAATTTAACCCATAACCGATCCCTCCTCTTTGAGGGATACTGAAACCTTTTAGTTCTCAAGGGGAAAGGAGGTTACTAAGGTTGGATATTGTTGGGAAATGTCCTCAGGTATTTATTTGTGTGTTTTCATAATGTGGATCTGGAGATCACAAGAGCTGGATGGAGTTGGAGCCATGTTTGGATGTGATTCTCAGGAGCAGTTGCTTTTGGAGGGTGCTTGGAGAGATTCTGTAGTTAGAGAGGAGTCATCAGGAGGTACTTCCTTCCAATTTCAGCAGGCGTGTAAGTTTAGCTTTGAGGGATGACCTGGATCAATGCTTTGTAGTGTAAATCTCCATTACATTAGTGGCAACAGGCCTCCAAATAAGTAGTGGGATTCCATGTAATGAACATTTATTGAGTAGTTACTCTGTGCAAGGCCCTTTGCTGTGGTGGACACAGAAAGGAGAAAACCATGGCCCTTACCATCAGGGAATCTAGTCTAGTTGTTCAGTTAAAAAATACTGGCAACTCCCTGCGTGTCAGGAACTGTAAAGGCACCAGTGATGTAAGGGAGAAGGAGGGGAAGCGAGGGGAAGGGAAAACTTCCCAGGAGGTGCTCAATTTCTAGTGGCTGGAAGAAGGCAAGTAGGAAGCCATCTATCATTCAGTAAGTTCAGGGTGTGCGAGGACAGGAGAGGTGCACCTAACACAAACTGGGGCCTCAGGCAGGGCCATCACATCGATGTCTGAGGGACATCAGTCCAGAACTCGCATTGTGAGAGTTTCTACTCAGTACAGGTGGCAGGAGGAGATACCCATGGTGAGTTCACACTAGTCTGCAAATCAGACATCAGTTCCCCTTTCTCTAGGTGTGTGTGGCCTAGTGAATGGCAGATAGGAAGTCTGAATCTGATTCTGCTGGCAGGAAGGGGGCACAGCACTGATGATACTGTGGAGAGTAGTAACTTCAGAAAAATTGCCCTGGCAGCGATACAAAGGAGAATGGAGGGGGTGAGTGTGGAGGCAGGGGAGCCAGTTAGAGGCTTTTTCAAGGGGCTGGGGAGAGGGGAGTGCCATCATTTCCAGCCAGGCTAGTCGCTTGGTCTTCCCACGCCTGGTCTGGCCCTGCTACAACCCATTTCCCACCCAGCAGCTAAATGTACAGTTAAAAGCATCAGTCAAATCCCACAACTCCCTGCTTACTGCCTGTCAGTGGCTTCGTCTTGTCCCTTCACATGGCTAACCTTGGAGTTCAAGGGTTCGAAACGGCCCGGCCTCCCTCTTCAAATTCTTCCCATTTCACTCTTCCCTTTCACTTTCTGCTCTCCAGCCAAATGGCCTTCTTTTCAGTACTTGAAACACACAAAGCTCTTACCTGCTTTAAAACCTTAGCACTGGCCATTCCCTCTACTTGGAAAGCTTTCCCCCCAGATCTTATTATTCCTAATCTTCCAGATTTCAGATAAAATGTCATCTCCTTTCGGAGAGGTCTTCACTTGACCGCCTTCCCTAAAGCAGCCTCCGTACTGCCCTGTCTCCTCGTCCTTCATGCTGGACATTGTGGGTTTCCTACCCGGCGTGAGCCCCCCCTTCCTTCTCAACGGGACGCCGCTTTTGTTCATGTGTTCACCTCTGCCGCCTTCAGCCCCGAGTCTTAATTAAGGGAATGGGGCTGCTTGCTCTGCAGCTCATTGTCTTCCATGTGCCAGCGACTGGCCGAGGAGCAGGCATGAGAACCAACTCTGGACAATTCATCCCTTCACTCAACAGATACGTTCTGCACACTATTCTATGTCCTGGGGATACAGCAATGTACAAAACAAAGAAAAATACCTGCCTTCGTCAAGCCTACGTTTTAGTAGGGGGAACAGGCTGTTAGCGCCAAGACCTGGCCCCACAAAACAAGCTGTAGGATCCAGTGCTGGGGCACCTCAAGCCAAACACCTAAGTGAGAGGGGACACATCCCCACCCATCAGCAGACAGGCTGCCTAAAGACTTCCTGAGCCCACAGCCACCTCGAGACACACCCATAGACATAGCCCTGCCCACCAGAGGGTCAGGATCCAGCCCTGCCCACCAGTGGGCAGGCACTGGCCCCTCCCACCAGGAAGCCTGCACAAGCCTCTAGAACAGCCTCACCCACTAGAGACCAGACACCAGAGGGAAGAAAACTATAATTCTGCAGCCTGCAGAACAAGTCTGCAAACGCAGGCCAGACCCTACTTCAGGAACAACTGGCCCCTGGCCCTTGGGTGACAAGAGGGGAGTGCACTGCCGGGACACGTAGGACGTCTCCTACAGAGGGTCACCTCTCCAAGGTTGAGAAACATAACTAACCTACCACATACATAAAAATACAAGTAGAAATTTAGACAAAATGAGACGGCAGAGAAATATGTTCCAGACAAAGGAACAAGATAAAATCCCCAAAGAACTAAGTGATATGGAGATAGGCAATCTACCAAAGAAAAAGTTCAGAGTAATGATCATAAAGATGATCAAAGCACTTGGGAGGAAAATGGATGCATAGAGCAAGAAGTTAGAAGTTTTTAACAAAGAGTTAGAAGATATAATGAACAACCAAACAGAGTTGAAGAATACAATAACTGAAATGAGAAATACACTAGAAGGAATCAAGAGTAGAATAAATGAGGCACAAGAACACACGAATAAGCTGGAAGACAGAGTAGTGGAAATCACTTCTGCAAAACAGAAGAAAAAAAAAGAATGGAAAGAACTGAGGACAGTTTAAGAGACCTCTGGGATGACGTCAAGCACACAGATATTTGTACTATGGGGGTCCTAGAAGGTGAAGGGCGAAAGGGCCTGAGAAAATATTTGAAGAGCTAATAGCGGAAAACTTCCCTAACCTGGATAAGGCTTGAGTAGGAGTAGAGCCAGATTGTGTGGGAATTGCTGCTTTCATAGTCTGAGGGGGGCACTCTTTGCAAAAATACTGCAAAAATGAAAATACAAAATTGTTCATAAAACTGTATATTTCGAATTAGAAAATAAGTCACAAGTTAATGACTTTTATAAATCAGACCTCACGAATTCAGCAGAACAACTGCCTGGCAGACAACTGTGTTTTATTCCCCTGGATTTGGACTGAATATTCTTTGATCACCTCTTTTAATGACAATGATTATGGAATATTTTCTGTAGAAAGATAAACTAGTCCCTTCCTCAAATGTGATTAACATTTTATTTTTTATCATCAGTAATTTAGAAACAATAGTTTCAGCATCACAGCTTGATGTTAGTAACATCAAATCAATTTTTACAATTGTCTAATCTGGGGGAAACTTCTATCAAGTCTCTTCCATGAAAGAAAAGTTTTCAGGATTTTTTTTGTGCAGAGATTACTCTGAATTGATCAGATTCATGAACCAATTTGTGGAATATCCTAGTAGTGGCAAATTGAGTTTTATATTTTCCTTGTCAATGTCATCATTTCATGGCAAATCAGAAAGAAATTTTAATTTCAATATTTTCCAATATGTTTATGTGATTCACTCCTCTTTGTGAAGTGGAATATCAAGCAATCCAAGGCTGTTCTTTGGATGTTTGTAGTTAATGATCATGCTGATGTGTGAGAACTTCCATTTCAATAGTTTGAATGGAAACCCAAAATTTTACATGTTTAATGGTTGGAAGAGTTTTCCATAGACTAGCTTGTGGCTCTGAATGTTTGAAACTTTGTTTCTTTTTGAATATCCACATCGTTCTGGGGCTGAGGCTGGGCATGGCAGGACATATAATACTATGAAATGATTTCTGTTCAGCACTTTCATTTCATGATACAAGGTAAATCACCAACATGAGCAGTGGGAGTATTCCCAGAAGCCATTCCTACTCTGGAATGGCTAGGGACAAATTAAGTATGTGCTGAGGTAACTGAGAACATGTAAAAATATATTACTAGATCCATATTAAATGTATCCACAACTCAACTGTCCCTTAGCTGGATCCCTAACATTCCCATGGCCATTCCAGTGCCACCTGACATCAGGGGAAGTGTGACAGAAGAGATGCCAAAATAGAAGGAGACAGAGGCCTTAACTGAAAGTGGTTAAAATATCTTATCTTTGCAAATTTTACAATAACTTATGACCATGTGAACACATTGCTAGGCCCTTCCCAGAGCTTTGGAGGGAGTTGGCACCTATGAAAGACCTTCGTTGTCTTTAGCAGCATAATAACAGGGGAAGGGTGTCTCTCGTGCTCTTCCAGACGTGTTCCCATCTTTTGGTGATACTTAGAACTGGGGCGGCATCTTGCACCCAGTCAGAGGATGAAGCCAATCTTAAGATGATGGATCCTTGATGGTATTGTTGAGCCATTAATGAACCACCCCTGGATCCTGTCTTACCTCTGGACTTGCTGTTCCATGAGATGATAAATTACTTTATTCTTTAAATCATTTTGAGTTGGCGTTTCTACCAGATATAGCTGAAAACATCCTGATTCACTCTGTTTATTTTCCTCTAAGCATTTATTATTCCCTAAAATTATCTTTTGAGTTTACTTGGGGTTTTTTGGGTTTGTTTTGGTATATCTAAATGTAAGTTACACAAGACTTTATCATGAGTGATGTGGTATCTACAAAACTCCAAACAGTGCTCAGCTCATGGTGGATGCTCAATGAATATTCGTGGAATTGGATGAATGGATGGAGTGCGGCATTAACAGTGAGTGAGGCTGGCAATGAATCTTCATTTTCAGTACATTCTACACTCCCAGCTCTGGACCCTCGCAGAAAGGAGCCCATGTTACTGAAGGTGTTCTCCTGGTATTTTGAGATTGCTATGCTGAGGCACTGTCATTGTAGATATTTCTCTGCTCCACTCCAACCAACCCATTGGTTTCATCCTGTCAACAAGGCAAGTCTGGGGACTGGATATGCAAACCTCAAAGTTGCACTGCTTTGTCTTATATGAGTACTAAATTATGGGCTGTCTAACAGTTAAAGAAGCTAGATTTCTTGGTGGCAAAAAGAAACAAATTTTCTTTGGAAAGTAACTTTTGGCTCTTAAGTGTGCTTTGTTCCTCACATCCCATCTGCCCACCACATTCTGACATTTCTCCAAAGAGAACATCATCTGTGTTTGCCCTCCTCTTTATTCCCCGAGGTAGCTCCTTTCCAGAGTTATCTAGTATCCCCAGCACTTTCAGAAATATCCTCCAACAGCCCACTCTCCATCTTTGGCCAGCTTCATCCTTAATTTCCTACATCAATGATTGCTTTCTAAAAAAGCCTTTTAGTGGCTCCCTGGACTTGGGGGTTAAGGCCACATTTGTTTCTGCTCAGCTTTAATAAAAGGTTATTTGATTACCTGGAGACAACGACTGGGGTCTGTAGTAGTAGTGCTAGTGATGGCAGCCATTCTATTAGAGGATTAACAAGACATAGGACCATTCTGCAAATTAGAGAGTACCACCTAGATCTGGACCCATCTGTCTCTTTCTTCCTTCCTCCCTCCATCTCTACATCCCATGTCCGTTTGTCTGTCTTTCTTTTTCTTTCTTTCTTTCTTTCTCTCTCTGTCCTTCCTTCCTTCCTTCCTTCCTTCCTTCCTTCCTTCCTTCCTTCCTTTCTTCCTTCCTTGCTTTCTTTTTTCCTTCCATTCTTCCTTCCTTCTTTCCTCCTTTCCTTCCTTCCTTTCTCATTCACAATGTGTCAGACACTATGGTCAGAGTTGGGAATACAGAAAAGAATGACACAGTCCTTGCCCTCAAGGTGCTCACTGTCTATTCGAGGAGGCAGACACATAAACTGTTGTTTACAGTGCAGTGTGATGAGAGTATGCATTCAGTTTTATGAAAGCCCTTAGAAGGGGCATCAAGTGCACTCCTAGTGACTCAAAGTGTTCAGAGAAGGTGACTCCTGTGGTCCTCTATCAAGGATGAGTACAAGTTAGCACAGTTTTGGTAGAGAATTGATGGAAGATATTCCAGGAAGAGAAAACAGCATGCACAAAGCAAGAAAGTACATGGCACATTCAAGGAACTAACAAAATCATTGTGGCCAATTAAAGAGCTGGGGGAATAGGGTTGCTAGAGTGGTATTAGATGAAATCAAAGAGGTAAGAAAGAACCATAGCATTTATGACTCTAAGACAAATGAATAGACATTGATGGGTTTTCAGCAAGGAAGTGACATGGTCAGACTGGCATTTCAGAAATGTCACTATGGCTTCAGTGTAGAAAATGGATTGGAGAAGATTCTCACAATAAGGAGACTAGTTAGGAAGTTGGCACAGCAGCTTGGATCTTAGCAGTGGATGTGGGAAACACTGAACATATTTGGAATATATTTTGGAGGCATGGTTTATAGATATTGGTACTGATTGGTTGTTGACGGGTTGAAGGAGAGGGAGAAGTCAAAATAAGGATGAGCATAGGCAAAGATTTCTTAACAGAACACAAAAAGAACCTATAAAATGAGACATTATATATTGACTTCATTAATATTAAGAATTTCTATTCATTCAAAGATGCCATTCAGAAAGTGAAAAGGCAAGCAGTAGACTAGGAGAAGATATTCACTTACATATGTCTGTTGGATAGCTCATGTCTAGGATATAAAAAGAAATTTTACACATCAAGAAGGAAAAGGCAGCCCAATTTAAAGTTTAGTTAAAGATTTGAAGAGTCATTTTACAAGAGGACTTCCAAATGGCTAATAAGCCATGAAAAGGTGATCAGCATTATTAATCATTAGGGAAATGCACATTAAAACCATAGTGAGATACCACTACACACCTACCGGAATGACTAAAATTTAAAAGTCTGACAATATTACAGTGTTAGCAAGGATGTGGAACAATTAGCTGTCTCATATACTGCTGGTAGGAGTGTAAATTGGTACTAGCATTTTGGAAAATTGTTTGACAGCATCTGCTAGAGTTCAATAACCTATCTTGTGACTCAAAAGTTCCACTTCTGGGTATATACCTGAGATAAATGAATGGCTACGCTTACCAAAAATATGTTTAGAAATGTTAATGTCATTGTTATTCACAAAAGCCTCAACTGTTCACAGACAACCCAAAGGTCCATCAACAGTGGAATGGATAGTTCAATTTGGGTATAGTCATACAATGTAACACAACTGAGTAATAAAAAGAACAAACTATTGATACAAGCAATGATGAGGATGATTCTCACAGATGTAATGTTTGTGAAAGACAGAAGAGTACCTGCAGTAGGAACCCATTCATGTAAGCAGGCAGAACTAGTCAAAGGTGATAGAAGTCAGAGTAGTGGTTATCTTTGGATGCTAGTACTTATGGGAAGGGGCACTGGGGAGCCTTCTAGGTACTAAAAACATTCCGTATCTTGATACAGTTGGTGGTTACATGGGTGTGTACATATGTAAACATTCATCGAACTTTACACTTAACAGTGTTTTCACTTTACTGTATGTATATAATACCTCAGAAATAATGAAATAGGAGTAAAAGATGACTTTCAGACTTCTAATCAGAACAACTGAATGGACGGTCCTGCCATTGGCTGAAGTGAGGAATATAAGTATAGTAACTGGGGCCAGCATAGGGGTTGCAGAGAGAGGGATGAGCTCACATTTGGACATTCTGAGTTGTATGTGCCTGAACACCCCGAGATAGATCAGACTAAAACTTAGGAAAGAGCTCTAGACTGGATTCTTCAAATTAGTGGCTATTTTCTATACACAAGTGTATATTGTAGCCATAAAATAGGACAAAAGCACGGAGCCCAGAAGATTCACAATCATGAATGATCTTTGCTTTTAGAAGCATTTATGCAGAAAATAGGGTGGAATAATGAATAACACTGGTGAAAAATATTGAGGCTAGTTGATGAAGGGTCTTACATCTTAATCTGAAGAATTGGGAATTGATTCAAGGTGTAGTGGGAAACCATTACAGGTTCTTGAGCCTGAGAAGAATCTATTCAAAAGCTCCTTAAGATAGATTATTCCTGTTGCCTTAGATGTAAAAGATGTACAGGAACAGGCCGAGGCTGGAAAGGGAAAGGCCGATGAGGAGGCCAACTGTGGTCTTTCAGGCTTGAGGTCAGAAGTGCTTGGCCGGAGCAGGGCCATTGCTGATGAAGAGGGGAGGACACAAGACCAAGAAATGGTGAGGCAATGATCAGCAGCACTGACAGGATGTGAGGGAAAAAGAAAACTAAAGTCTAGCTCCAGCTGAAGTAACGTGAGGCAGCAGCCTTCTTCGGATCAGCACTTGAACCCGTTTCATAGTCATTGAGCGTATTTAATGAACTAACACGTGTAAAGTGCTTAGCACAATGCCCGACACATGCCAAGTGTTCAATTAGCTTAGCTGCTATTATTCTGTCCACAGCTGCTCACTGCTGGAAGAATTCTTGTAACAAGGCAGGTCGGTTCTGCTTTAAATTCATCATTACCAACCTCAGGTGGGTCCTTAACACCGCTTACGCCTTCACTCGCCGTACGCACTGTTTCACATCTTTTCTCCCTTCCTCGAGGGCCTTGTCCCACTTCACCCTTTCATTCTTGATACGTGACCCAGCCTCTTGCATCGCAGGGAATATAGATACCAGCAGAAAATACTCCCCCAACAGTTCACTGCTCAGTCCAGTGATTGCATCTGACTCATCCTCTCCTCCACACCTGCTGTCACCATGGAGAGGTGTGCTATGCCAAAAAGCTAGTACCCTAGAGAGTACTACTTCCTGCCTACTCTGGACCTTTATGAAATATGGGGGTCAACCCATTACCTTTCTCTTTAACCTCTTTGTCTGTAGAGCAGAGGAAGAAAATGCAAAGTCTCTCACTGCCTGGGTTCACACACTGGTTTTGCTACTTACTAGCTGTGAGATTCTGGGAAAATCTCTTAACCTCTTAGTGCCACCATGTCCTCAACTGTAAACTGTTCTCAGCTAACCACCTCACTGGGTTGCTTGTGAGCCTTCAATAAGACCATGCATGTAAAGTGCTTAGCCAGTGTCCAAGATGTGTGTTATCCATTACTTCTTGAATTTTTCTTCAGAATTTAAATATTCTCAAGTGTCTCCCATCTAAAAAAATATAAAAGCCCTTGTGGACCCCCACATGCTCCTCCATAATACTGCTTCATTTATTTGTTGCAATATAATAAATGAATGAATAGTATGTGCATGTTGTATTTGCTTCCTCCCCTCCAATTCATTCTTCAAATCCTTCCAATCTTGTCAAGGTCACCAATGACTGGAATGTTGCAGGATCCAACAGACACTCTTCTATCCTCATCTTGTTTAACCTTTCAGCAGAAGTGGCTTTTGAGCATACCCTCATGCTTTACTGCCTCACTGCCTTTGGTTTCAGGGTCCCCCATGATCTTGGTTCTTCTCCTACCATTCTGGCAGATGCTGCACTTTTTTGTTGCCCAGTCTTCCTCTACCCAATCTTAGGTTCTCAAGGCTCTGTCCTAGCCCCTCCCATGACTTCAGTTATCATCTGCATTAGTCAGTATAGGCTGTGTTATGCTATGATCACAAATTAGTCCTGAACTCTCAGGGACTGAACACACAAAAATGGTTTATTTCTTAAAAGCTTATCACACTCCCCTCTCCAACTTTTATCTCCTCCCTGGAGGAGAATATCGTGAGTTACCAAGTTTCAAGTTATTTCAAATCCAAAATATTCCTTGAACCCCACCACTTCTCACAGAAGTGGTCATGTCATTCCCCTGCTCAAAACTATTGAAGATCTTCTCATTACTCTAAGGTAAGTCCAGACCTTCTCCCATGACCCACAAGGCTGTGAGTGACCAACCCACTGTGGTATTCTCAAGCTTTATCTCATATCTCACATGATCCTTCCCTGGTGCACTCTGCTCCTGTTGGTCACACGGGCGTTCCTTCAGTTCCTTGAACACACCAGAGACTCTTTCCTCTGGACCTTGTGTGTTGTTCCAAAAGTACTCGTTTTTCCACCTCTGTTTGATTTAATTTCCGTAGGCAGTATAGTGTCCTGGTGACAGGGGTAGGCTCTGCAGCTGCAGAGTCTAGAACTACCTAAATTTTCTATGCCTCAGTTTGTCCATTTACTCAATGAAGAAATCTGTCCCCTGATGTTGGGTCTTAATACCCTGGTTCTTTCTCTCCTTTTAGGGGGTTGTATAGTAGTAAGATGCCTGCAAGGACTAACAGTCAATTCCAAGTTGTTCAATAGGACTTATGCCAGTTTTACATTGCGTGTGCATGGTGTATGTTCATTAATTTGTAGACAATTATAGATGTGATCAATAGTTTCATGTTGTTTACATATCATTATCTTAGTAGGAGTAGACGATACACAGCATGAAAGGCAAGAAACTATCACTTTATAAGTTACACAAACTGTAATCAAAATTGCCAATAGGAGTAACCATGTCCTTCGTAAGGTTTAGGCCAAGATTCTCCTAAACCAAACCATTTTCCTAGTATTTCCCCTAAACTGGGAAGAGGATCATTTACAGAAGAAATTTGATTCTTCATTTGTGTCATGAAATCAATTACATCAGAATACATCAAGTAGAACATATTTAGTATGTATTATAGCACAAATTCTCTCATCAGAAGCAGTCAGAATATCAAGGGCCATGCAGTTTTGTAGGACCACTTTTCTCATCGTGGAGACTTCTGAATTGTGAAACCTATTGGCTTGAGTACTATCATTTAATGCTTGCTGAATAACTTTTGTTAAAGCCTCCACGTGATTAATAATACCTTCTATCCCAAGTTAAGGAACGAATATCATGCCCAGATGGTCGTACCATTGGAAAACTGATCAAAACCCAGTGTGCTTGCATTAAAGGCAAATTGACAAGCTAACCATAGGTGACCTTGAGCCCAAAGGAAACCAATTGTACATCTTCCTAATCAACCTGGGGAAAGCCAAGGCCATAAACTGTTCCATAAATCCATTGGGTCCTGTTAGGAACTACAGAGTATTTACCATCTAGTGTAAAGGAATATTTATGGCCAGGTTCAGAACAAGTGTCATTAACTGGCCAGGTAAGAGGGTCCCACTTAGTGATATTGGCAGTAATGGTAGCTTGCAGGCTTCTAAATTTAAATTTCTAAGGGCCATTCAATTAAAGTCTTAAAGAGGAGAAATCCATCAAGGTAACCTAGGAGTACTGGACATAGGTAATTGCCATAAACCCAGCAATTGGATTGATTCCTCACACTTGCAAATGACTGAGCCAAAGGAAGAGACACATTTGGCTCATAAGCAAAAGCATGAGCAATTGTGAGAGTAATTAGTATACAGACCTGGTCTGGCATCTTGCGTCAGCTATCTTCTTCAGATGTTGTCTTCTCATTCTGGTCTGGTAGTGCTGGTCTTAGTCAAAGTTGGTTGTCAGAAACAGGAGTTGCAGTCCATTCAGGAGAGGTGGCCTAATATGAGTGACTGTAAGGAGTCTTTTACCTCACTCTTTAGAGGAAGGGTTTCCTTATATATCAAAACACAAATTAAATACCAGTAGTAATTCAGACAAAAAGCAAAAAACAAAAACCAAAAAACAAATTATAACCATATTCATCAGTTCACTCTGTCCTATGTGACTAATTCTTATTGTTAATCTTCTGTTAATAGTTTCATAAAGCCATTAGGTTTTTCATTAGAATTCTTTAATTTCTTACCCAGTTCAATGGTACGATTTAAAAGTTATCAGAATCTTGTACTTGTCAAAAAGTCTTTTCTATGAATCTCTTTGAAAATGAAGCAGTTTTTGCAAAAGCATCAGAGTACAACAATAACTGCCTCTAAGTAACAAAGGCTTAAAACAGTAAGGTTAAAGATCTGATTACAATGCAATTGACAAACTTGGTTATTGTGGCAGTGTATAATATTTTAAGATAATAACTAGAATTATCTGATAACAGATAATTCTGATGACTGATAACATTTTACCAGAACATATTCAACTTTTAGAAATATTTATATAATTTCTAGAACATTTACATTAATGATCTTTACCCATACAATGTAGCATAAGAAGGTCTACCAGTCATTTTACAATGCTTCCCATGTAATTAAACATACCAAATAAGCTTACTTAGTGTGATATCTTGCCATGATAAGGAGAAAAAATAGTACTCCTGAGGTATTCCAGGGCCCTTTGGAAAAGTTCAAAGTTAGCTAGAAGTCAAATAAACTTCAACTAGAATTTATCTTTGGGAAGTCTATAAAAAATATCAAAAAGATTTCAAAACATTTGGTCAAATAGAATCATAGGTCACTGTGGAACAATACTTACTTACTTAACCAAAGTGACAATAAAAGATTTCAAAAACAAATACAGAATGTTAAAACAGATTACTTAAAAGTTGAAGAAACTTTACAATCTGTTATCAAAGCAGATTAATGTTCTAAGAAAACTTTGTTCCCTTAACAAAGAGAAAACCATATTCAGGTTTTGTACCACTACACCTTTACAATTAACATTCATTTACTCAATTAAATTTATTCTAATCTTAGTCAGTCCTGACCACACATAGAATTCCCTCCTAAGGATTCTTTTTTTTTTTCCTCGCAAATTCTCTACAATTCTCTATCCATATTAATTTGTCCCTTATTTTCTTTTCCCTTAAGAAACTGCATTTACATTCCTTATACCTTATTTTTTCCTTGTGTACAAAGATGTTTTCCTTATTAATTTTAGTAGTTTTAATTACATATTTTAATTAGAATTCTTAACCTTAAAAACCTTTAGTTTCTAGCAAAAACTACAAAGCAAGTTATTTTGAACTTTTTGTCATTCTAGCATTTCCTGATTGCCAAATTGATGAATTTATCCTGTAACCCAATTTGTTTCCTCAATGGGGCACATGTCCAGTGAACCCAAATATCTTTAGTTTTCCTCTAATAAGATAAAAATAGGTGAACTTAGACTTGTTTAGCAATTAATGTTCCAGTAGCATATTTGGAAACGATCTGGATATTCCATGAATTCTCATCATTTAACTTAATTTAATAATTTCAAGTTACTAAAAATCTGGAGAAACTATCTGAAGTAGATATGCTAAAACATAATTATTCCAAAAAAGTTAATCTACTCTTATCTCATTTACATTTAATTTACTTTAAAGTTTCATCATTTCAAGTTATTTCCTTGCTGACAAATTTTATAACAGGAATAATGAGGTCTTATTTGACTTCTAGTAAACCTGGGTACAATAAAAGTATACTTAATGTTGATGACTCTAAAGACATGTCTGTATTAATTAAACCAACAAAGTTAAACTTGTTTTCATTCATTAAAAATTAATTCTAGATGACATGATTGTGAAATTCATTTGGGTTAGTTTCTTTTTCTGAGTATTTACATCAGTGCTTAATTTCCTTTAAGCCAATTAAGTAGGGCTCTTTTACAAATTAGTTTTGGCAATACCACACATCTACAACACACATATATAGATACATTCAAAACATAAACAGACACAGAGACCCCATAGTTCCCATTCTGAAATTTCAGCCATGAATCAGGTACAATAATACAAAACCTATCACTTACAGAAGTGATTAGATTCAAACTGAATTTCTGGCAGATGGAACAAATCAAGGTCACCCTGTTTAGATGGCTAAACACTTTTTACTAATATTTAGAGAAGACACTTAAGGTACATATTTGTCCTTGACAAGCCAAGTTCCAAATTACCTATCCTGCCTGTTTATTCTTTGGAAGGCAGCAACCTTCCTGAAATTTGAATTTTAAAAAGATGACCTAGATAAGAGTTCCTGAAGAAGACCAGGTAGAACATTTGCATCTCAAAGGCACAGGAAGAGAAATGCATGTTCCTCCTAAGAGAACTTTTGTTCCCCTCAAGGCTAGACTCTTTTACTTGCAAGACTCTTAATATAAATAGGGGAGGTTTCGGGAATGGCCAAAGTATTGAGGGGCTTTGGATTGTTGCCAGAGCCACATCTATGGTCCTGAAAAGACTGGAGTTGTAAAGCAAGAACAGCTGTTTTTAATTCCTCAAAAATTTGAGTGGCTACCTAAATGATATCAAGAGGCTGCCATCCCAATTCACCTGTGTTGGAATGTTTTTCTTTCCTTCATTTAGCTTCGGGGAGAAAGCACCTCCAAATTCCTGGCAGGCTCTGAATATCTCCTGCGGTCCTTTTAGTCAGGCTAGTGGCCTCCCATCTTGATAATCCATTTACAAAACTTTTGAGGATCCTCCCTGGGTTCAAGAAATTCTTGAACTACGGCCTTTAGTTTGTCCTTGACAGGAAGAGCCTCAAGTGGTCCCACTGCTAAAGGTAACCTTTTAATAGTGTCTTCAGAGGAGAAAGGCAATTCAGACAGAGGATGACTAGAGTGAGTACTCAGCTAAAGGACGATGGAGGGGAGCAGTAATGTCAGTCATAGAGGGTTTTTTGTTTTGGGTAACTTTTATATCATTAATTTTTCACTAGCCTTCTGCAACAAATCTTTCAATGAGGCTTTTTTTTTTTTTAATTTTGAAGCCTTCTGGAGCGTCTGCATACCAATTAAAGTAGGTACAATAGTTTAACTTGTGAGTTCTCTAAAATTTTAACAATTTAGAAGTCTTTCCAATTCAAAGGATCCAAAGAGCTAGCCCTACCAATATTTCCTCCTGCTTATCTAACTTTAGAAGAATGAAAACCTCTTCCCACTCTTGTTTCCAGTGGACCCTGCAGACAGGTTCCAGACAGACTGACATGGTAAGAACTTACCTTCTACCAGCTTCCTCTAACTGTGTGCACAAAATTCAGCTTTAGAACGTCAAAAAAAGAGCCCCATCTTGGCCATTTCAGGGTGAGATTTCCTTTAATTTTCAATTAAGTAGGCGCTTGCAAGCGTACATGAGCCCAGCTGGTACGTCTGTAGGTGGCTGGCTGGCCTGGGTCTCTTTGGCCTTTGAGGCACAATTTCCCACAATCAATTTGGTAGTTTAATTCAGACATGAGACATAATCTGAACAACTTTCTGAGGACAATGTGGCGGGTTATATGTGTGCTGCTTCTGAGCCTAGCTTAACTCCTCAAGGAATTACCCTTGGGTGGGTTCACCTGCTTTATGTGTCTTGGTTTCTCCCTCCAACAGTCAAAAACCACCATGCGTGCTCAGAACACAAGATGATCAGTCTTTATATCATGTGAGCCCGGAAGGAGAGTATTTCCTTAATGGTTGTAATGGGGTTCCCCTGTAGGATCGCTACATGTCACACGGACTGATCCTCAGACACTTCCACTAGGTTCTCAGTCACCTGAGAACGCCTTGCGGCCAGAAGGAGCCAATGTCTCTTGATGTTTGGAGCTGAATAATACTGTCTCTCATTTCCTAGCAAAAATTTTGTTCAGACCATATATCAACTTGTTTTTCTTTTTTTTTTAATTTAAGCCAAATTTAACAAAAACCCAGCCACATATGTTTCCCTGGGCCTACTGCCCAGACCGCCTAGGTCCCTGCCTAGGAAATGCCCTGGTGCCCCTTAAGATTCTAAAGTCTAAGGTAAAAACAGCTCAAATAAAATTTTTAGGATCATCACTTAAAACCAATGAAATCTGGATATCAGGATATCAGGAGAACTCACCAGAACACCCGATTAGTACCAAGAAGCCAGTGGGGCACAGTGGGCCCATGCTGGAACTGAGCACTGGTTTGGGGTAGACTCCAGGTGTCCTATGATGGGTAGCTATGACATTCTGTTAATTCTGCCATGCATATGTCAATGAAAAATTAATCAGTAGTCAATCTAAAAAAGAAATAGAAAGTTTTATTGAAGCCAACCTGAGGATTATAACCTGGGAGGCAGTCCTTCAGAAAGCTCTGAGGACTGTTCTGCTTATTAGAGGTCAAAACACAGTTATATAAGTTTTTGAGACAAAGGATTATGCATCAAATGACATATTAGTGACAGTTGGCACAACCCAGATCTGCACATACAAAGTGAGTAGTGGGTCACCGTGATCCCTGAGAAGATTAAGAAGGAAAGTTATCTCCTGAGGAGTTATCAAGTAGTGGGTCACCCTGACTCTTTCCAAGATTAAGAAGGACTGCTATCTCCTAAGGAGGTCTGGTTAATGCAGATACACAATATACGTGAAAGGGGAGGCAGGAGGCCCAAATGGGCAGAGAAAAATTTTGTTTAAATTTTTCTTGTCTTGCCATAAAAAAGTGAAATGAGTGTCATCAGGACAAACATACACATACACGCTTTCACAGGAAATCCACTTATGGGTTGACTCCAGTACTTAGGAATGTTTTATCGTCCCTGGGCTGGAGCCCTGCACAGCCCCCGTCTCTACAGAGAGCACCCCCACCTTCAGACCTCCTCTGTGGGTCCCCACTTAGCTTTAGAGAGGGTCACCCCTACCCAGAGGGACTGGACAGGCCCTTAGTAGAATCCATGCCTTCCGTCCTGGGCTGCAATGATTTCCCACAGCTCACACCCCAAACTCAGGCCTAGTTTAGAATAAGTCTTGGGGGTATAGGGTGGGGGCTTCAGCAGGACCTCCAGATAGGCCTCTGTTCTCCCCTCCCAGGCCCTTTGACATCTCCCTGCTGGAGGGAAGGGCTCACTCACTTGTCACCTCCTTGCAGGTGATCCAGTGGGTACTAATTGGAAAGAAACACAGGCATACAGACAGACATCTGCACATTTCTGAAGGACACAGATTCTCCAAACAGGGTTGTCTAAATCCTTGTTAAGGAAGAGAAGTGTTTCCTGACACCACAGCCGTTGGCCCAGCTAACCCAAGCCCACTCTGGAGATAGCGTTTACTCTCTTATGCAGAGCTGGGTCAGTCCCTCTTTGTTCCTTTTAGTGCTTTCAAGACTTTGCCTCAGGGGCCTGTAGGTGCATAAGAAATGGAAGCCATTACCAGGGTACTTACCTCTTAATGGCCACCACTTAGCTACACAAACACCTGGCAGAAGCTTTAAAATGAACGGATTTCTTTTGTCTTGCCTTTTTGAGTGTGGTCACTTTGCTGGGCAGGGTGCTCTGCTGTAATCTCAGTGGGCCCCAGGGGTTCCAAAGTGAGTATCCTTTAGCCCAAGTAACTGCTTGGGCTGGAGATGCTGATGGGACAACAGTGGCTGCTCTCCTGGTTACCTATAAAGTGAGCTGAATGATTATTTAACATCTATATCTTTGCCTCCAGCTGAACGCTCCACGTTTGTCCCTGTATCGCAGAGCCTGGCCCATAGTCAGTGCTTAATGAATATTTAGTTAATGAATCAATCTCCAGAAGTGTGAGTAATCATATTTTCAGAGATACGTGATGAAAGAATTCAGAGAGCTGAAGCGGCAGGGCCGGCGTCGGGGAGTACAGTGTGAGCAGGAGAGACCGACGCGTTCACTAGGTGGTGAGGACCAGGCGGTAAAGGACCCTAGCTAGGAGGTGAAAAATTTGTATAGGGTTTGTCCTGCCAGTTCCCATCAGTCCAGGTGGGGAGTTTGCATCTCGAGGCCCAGAGCTGAAACACAGACAGAAACTCAGCCTCATGAAGTGACAACTTTCCCAGGGAGGAGGCAGGGGGAGACCAGCCCGAGCAATCACGCTGGTGGGGAAACAGTCCTGGAGAACATGGAGGCTGGGATACTGGTGATCAGAGCAGCTGGGAGCAGGAGGCTACCAATTCACAACCCGGGCTACGGGTCCTACGCACAGAAGTGTGGGGTCTGAGCAGCAGCGCTGGAGTTAACATTGTCAGGTAGGGGCTGTGCATCCCGTCCAGGGCCGGTACTAGGCAACAGGCGTCCGCGGGATGGAAACTGACTTGGCTGTGGGTAAGCTTACAAACCAAGGGCAGGAAGCCAGGCAGTTCCTGACAGCAGAGGATGATGGAATTGAAAAGGGTGCCTGAACTTTTCTGACCTTCTGGGCATGGTCCCTTTATTCCTACTCATGTTCCTTTGTTTTTGTTCTTCCTTTTCCTTCTTAACATCAGTTCCATTCTATTACTTCTATTGTTATTATTATTAAACAGGCAATGTATGAATGCTTTTTTATATTCATTTATATAAGGTTCTGATATACCATTACTTCTCTGAAGTCTAGCTCAGGCCAGTATGTTTAAGAAGTCCTTCTGACCCTGGCCCCCCATTCTGATGTTTTCATATGTATCTTTGGAACTTCTAATTCTAGTCTTCTTTGAGGGGAGGGTGGGAATCCCATTACTATCACCTCAATTACTGTCACTCTGTAAATGTTCTAGGATTTTCATTTATGCTTATTGCAAGCTTTCAATGGCAGGGTCCATTTCCTCGGTAAACCCCATCATCAATTCACTCATTCAAAGCACTTGTGGAGCACTTACTCTGTACCAGGTGTTGTTTAATCTACAGATGAATTGCTTTTGGAAGGAGAAGCTACTGAGCAGCACAGAAAAAATATTTATTGTCAGATATCTTTTTGAAAAAAAGAATGAAAGAGGACCGTAGTTAATATTGTGAATGCTGCTTAAGCAACCAAACTCAGTCTGATTTACTTTTAGGACTAATCGTTGGTCCAGCCTAACTGGACTGGCCTTTTGCCAGCTCTTTTTGCACAGGCTCAAATGCAGCCCTCTGATACCTGTTCCCTGACAGGGAAGTTAGCTGTTCTTGCTAAAGGTCATCTTGCAGGCTGCTGTGGCTTATTGCTCCTAACCTGGGAGAATTCCCTTTAACGGGTTCAATTTTCATAAAGTCTTTTCTGCTCTTTGGAGCAGCCATAATTTAGTGCCCCCAATTAATTGAGGGAGCTAAAATTTCATACATAGTTAACTACACCTTCAATCAGTATTTGGTGCCTAGAAAATAAGTCCCCAGTGGCCATTTGCCCCTACAAGTCATGCTGCACCGAAAAATTGGTGCCTGTTCACAGACCGTTTCTCCTTCAAATGTTCAAGTTCAACAATGATAGCAGTCGGCCAAGTGGAGAGTGTTTCCAAGAAAAAGCACGCTCAATGCCACTCTAGGGTATCCAACAGAGAAATGGAAGTGACTTTAACTTCCTCCAGGTAGATGAGTCAATGGTTATATTATCCATGCTCAACCCATGCTAAATGAGTGAGGGTCCCCAAGAAGCTATCCATTTTTTTCCAATGGGTTGTAACTGTTTGGTAGAAGCAGTTACTCAACCCAGTTGCTGACAAGCCCTCACCAATTATGGGTTGTTCAGATGTGGCAGCTCACCCTCAGTACTCCTTCAAACACCTGGGAAGAAATATTTTTTAAATGTTCACACAGATTTCTGACCAAGATGGCCACTGTGGGGAAGGGACAGTGTCCTGGCTGGGAAGTCAAGAGTTTGGGGCTCTGGATCCGGCTCCGCCACTGATTCCTCCTTGTGTGAACTTGGAACTTGGCCCCTCCCCAAATCCTGTCTGTTTCCCCAACTCCAGGACACTCATCTTTGCCAGCCATCACCACACATTTGGGAGAGAACTGAAAATACATCCAGACAACGAATGCTCATAGCTGCATTATTCATATTAGTGCAAAAATGGAAACAACCCAGATGTCCATCAACTGGCAAATGGATAAACAAAACACAGTATGCTCACACAATGGAATATTATTCGGCCAAAAAGAGGAATGGAGTATGGATCCGTGTAACAACACGGATGAAACTTGAATACATCATGCAAGTTGAAAGAAGCCAGGTGCAAAAGGCCACACATTTCATGATTCCATTTATATGAAATGTCCAGAATAGGCAAATTCATAGAGACAGAAGATTAGTAGTTGATCGGATCTAGAGGAAGGGGGATTGGGAGCAACTGCTTGATGAATACGAAGTTTCCTTTTGGAGTATGATGAAAATGTTCTGGAATTGGATGGTGGTGATGGTTGCACAACTTTGTGAATATACAAAAAACCACTGAATTGTACTATTTAAAATAAAAGAATCACCAGAGTAACTTGTTGAAAATAAAAATCCCAGTCCCCTCCCTATAGATCTGCAATTGGAAAGTCTGGAGTAGGTGCTGGATAATCTAAATTTTTTAACAAGTAGCCAGATAACTCTAATTGTCAGATACATTTATAAGACACTGTAGTAATAACTTTTTCCCGAGGGTTCCTCCAGGTCTCTACTGCTTGACTTCTCTGCTATTCTCATTACCCATTTAGTTATCCATGCCCCATGCACTGCGCACTGAATCAGTGCACCAGACAACCCCCCCCCCGGGGAGGGACAGGTGGGTGGTATCGCCAGTTCTCGTCCTAGTGCATCTTACATCCTTGAGGACAAGGGATGCTTCTAAGTGCCTTTTAAATTTTAATTCACATTCTATTAAAAAACTAAACAAACTATTTTAAAGAAAGAGCCTAGCACATCTACTTAATAAAAATCTTTTTTAGGTGAAAAAAAAAGATCAGGACATCACGATGTGGCTTTCAACCAAATTTCTCTCTTTGGGTCTAGTTCCGCCGAGTCCACGGCCGACTTTCACTGTCCCTTTGGTTAAATTAATAACTGAGAGACCCACTGGTCTTTCGGAGGAGCACAGCAATACAGAAGACTCCACACTGAGATATCATTTCTGAGGCAGCTCCAGGCCCCGGCAACACAGAAGGCTGAATACATTGGAGGTTTGGGGGAAAGCCATCCTAGCTCACTGGTGGGAGGGGGCCTCACAGCAGATGCCTCTCTTGGCACTCGGAAGGAGCTGCTTCTCACACTATCAGTCGCTGTCAGAAAGCCTTGAAACTTCTGAGGTTGGCCTTGAGAAAGAAATGAAACCACTACACAGTGGTGAGATGGACATTTCAGAAAGGGTGCTGTGCTAGTCATACTTAAGGTTTGGAGACAAATTGCTCGAAATGATGCTGATGTTTTCAAATGCCATAGAAAAACGTCTCTTCTCCAGCAAGAGGACGCACTCAGTAAATTTCTACAATTGAGGAAAAAGAAAAGACAGCAGAAGGCTTAAAAAAGGGAGGGAGCCACCAAAAGAGTTCACAGAGTTTCAGAATTGCTGGCTAATTCTGCTGCCCATCTTCTCTGCATCTCGGGAGCCCAGGGGTCTTCAAAGGGGTTCTGCAGAGCAAGAGAAGCAAGATTACAAGAGGAGGAGAGAACGATGCAACCAAACCATTAACTTTTCCTGCAAAAGTATTCTTGCTTTGGATAGAACTACCAAAGACCACACCCCCCCTTTTTAACTAGAGTACCAGAAGGCTCATGAAGCTTTTCTGGTTCAATCCCCCTGCATCTTGTCAGAACTAGGCAGGGCAAACTAGAGCGCAAAGCCCCATCTAGGGACTTCCATCCATCTGGCTGGCTGTGCAGGGACCCACCCTTATTTCTCTCCTCTCCCTTTTCACTTTTCTCTCTCCACCTCTTATCTACTCTGCCTTGGGCCCTGATCTATGGACCAAGGAATCAGAGAAGAGTTAGCCTTGGTCCTTGCCCACAGGGACCACATAGCCTGTGGGGGGACACAGACAGCAGACAAATGAATGCCAGGCAAAATGATCCCTACTGTAACAGCGTGTGCAGAGGAGCCTGGACTTTATGCATTTGTATGGGCTTTTCCAGGAGTGTAAGATGCAAAGGAAAGTGACTTGCTGGTTTTCACTGGGGACTCCTGGTCCATCGTTTTTTCCTTCTTGCTCTGCTCTGTGGCCAGTTAGCCGCAGCAAACATCCTAGGAGGTATTGTTTGTGGGAAACAGATTAAATGTTTCAAATTAAATGCAGGCAGTGGAGGATTATGGAAAGTTTGTTTTAAGGAGCAGGGGAGTCTTTCTTCCTTTTTTTTTTTTTCAGGGAGAGACTGCCCTGATTCTCAGAATGCCATGAAGTAAGGACACCTGTTTCCTTCCTTGGAGGAAATGATTTTTAAAAAGCAAGACCTCTTCCAGATTTCTGAGGGCGCCTAGGTTCTTGGATGGTTGTGAAATGAATGTTTTCCGGATAGAAATGTGCCTGCTAGAAATCGTAGAATAAGAAGGCATCTCTCTGACTGCTAAATACTTGGGCTGTGGATTAAAAACTTGGGTTGTGACACGCTGGAATTATGGCTCAGAGTCTCTTGCTTTCTGTCTTCTGTGCTGCAGGGTGTAACGGTGCAGGGAGCTTGCTAATTTACACACTGCTGTGTGTCACAGCCCCCAGCTTGGAGAAGTCGGGCCAGGGTAGCAGGCAATGTTTGACAGCTGACCTCAGGGGTGACTTAGAGTTTGGGGTGATTAATGTTTATTCAGATCTTATCTAACGGACTCCTTGATTGTACAGAACTGGGAAAATTAGATCTGGACAAGCTCTGTAATATCTTCTTCCTGGAAAAAGACACTGTTAAATAGGTCCTTTAGTCTAGTTTAAGTTGATCAAGCAATGCTTGTATATACATTATGATTTTCCTCTTTTGACTATAAAATCTGAAGAAATGGTAATACAGCCATGCGATATGGCAAGTAATCTGATGAGAAAAACAGAGACATACTGCTTATTTCTCACTTTTTTCTCGTGTAACTGAATGCCCTTCCCGCCTTTAGTTGTTTCCTTGTGATTTTGTGCCACAGTTTAACACTGCACATGTCCTAATTCTGCAGTATGGTTTGCTGAGTATCTCTAGGCGTGGGGAATAGAGCTGAAATAAAATGTATTTTTAGCCCACGGTTAACTCCTGATTGCCCATGCACAGACGTGCCGTGCTGCCAAGGACGTGGGCTTTTGCAGGAAGCAGAAGCTGGGCCAGGGCCCTAGTCGTGCCCTTCAGGTAATAAGTGTTCATCCCACAGCCGCCATTTTTCACTTATTCAGTGTGTGAACATGTGTAACATACTTAACTGTTCAGAAACTTGGTTTCCTCATCCGTAAAATGGAACAACAGCTCTCACTTCCTATGTGCTGGGGATTGTTCTGAATCCTTTACATACATGAATTCCCTTAATCATAAAAACAACTCTTCACTGTAGTTATAATTATTGTCATTATTCCCATTTTACAGGGGAAGAAACAGAATCACAAAAAGTTAAGTGACTTGCTGAGGTACGTACATTATTTAATATTCCTGGGCTTCAGTTTCCTCATCTGTAAAATGTGATAATAATAGTGTCAATTTTATGATTACTGTAAGGATGAAGTAGGCTAAGTAGATGAAGTCACTTAGAACAATGCTTGGCACAGAACAAGCCCTCTAGAGTTCCATTTTATTACCTTTAAGGCACTTGTCACTTTCTGAAATCACCTTATATATGTGTTTACTTTTTTATTTTCAGTCTCTCTTGCTAGACTGTAAAGTCCCATCAGTTCAGAGCCTCTGTTTGGGTTCTTCCCTGTTATCTCTCTGCTGCCTGTAAGAGTGGCTATACACAGAAGGTAGTTACTAATTATTTTATGAATGAATGCATGACCGTGAGAATGACTTCTACCATTATCTGTCAAGGAAATGACAAGTTTGCCACATTTCCATTTAATTTTTCCATGATAACTACTTCCCAAAGAGCAGTGACTTGGTTTGCTACACACTTAATGGCCCTTCCTTTAACAACGAAAACTTTCCTACTTTTTAACGAAACCAAAACTATATGATTTCCATTTCTGATGCTACTTGGCCTAGACGCTTCATTAACCTACCATAATACATAGCCCAGCACACGTGTAAATTGGAATCATGGCAAGTCTCCCCCAGATTGGAACCATGAGTCCAGGTAATCTGCTGGGGCGGAGGAGCATGGAGAAATGGTTAGAGACTGGGCTATCTTAGGGGCCCAGTCACAGGGAAGTGAGTCCAAAAGGACAAGCAAAATCAGGAAATTAATTTGTGACATCAAAAGATAGGGAGTTTGGTCCAGAGGCCCAGTTTTGGGGAATGTGTTTGATTAAGGAGGAAGCAGGCGACTGATTGGTGAGGACACACCTAGGCAGTAAACTAGTAAGGGCACAAATGCAGTTGCTGGGATAAACTGGGTTACTAAGCAGGGCTTATGTCACTCCCATGCTCAGACTCCTCCAGTGTCTTCCCATCACACTCAGAATAACATCTGCAGTCCTTAATATGGCCTGGGTAGTGTTTCACAAACTATCCTGAAGGTAAGAATCACTCAGAGTTTTTGTTAAAAGTTCTTAATGTCATGCCAGACAACAGTATCTTCTCCCCCGTGCCACACTGTTGTTTTCCTCTGCTAGTGCTTGGGCCACTTACCCTAGTTTCTTTTTTTCCTTTTCGATGATTTTAGCTCCTGGCTCACTGTCCCTCTCTCCAAAACCACTCCTGCATTAATTATTGGTGATTTCGCTACTGACATAGATGACCCTTCCAACAGCTTGGCTTCTCAGTTCCTTGAACTCTTCCCTCCTCTACTGACCTGGTTCCATACCCTTCAGCCAGTCACTCCCATGGCCACGCCGTCCCTCTTGTTACAAATAACTGCTCCCCCTGCAACTGCAGTTTCTCGCATCCTAGTCTCTTTTCACCACTTGCTATCTCTGTGGCTCGTTCTGTCCAATGCCTGATCTCCAACCGTCCCTTCAACCATAGCAGACCCTATGACCCATTGATACTACAGACTTTTCACTGTCTCTCACCTACCTGCTGTCCTCTCTTCCCTCTTGAATTCCACGGCCAAGCATTGTACTTGCTTTGTGTATGTATCCTCAATAGCCTTGCTCCCCTCTCACTTTGCTTAGCAAGACCACGCCTACTTTGTAATTATAAATGACGAGGAAAAACCCCACGAAGATGCTGGCTGTTCTTCCTTTAAACTCACAGCTGTGACCCTCAGCAGCAGCCCTTCGTGCTTGCTGCCTAGCAGTGGCACACTATTTGTTAGGCCCTCGTACTCACCCGCTCCCCAAGGTCATGATTCCATACCTTCTCCTCACTCCCCACACTTCCATCGCTGCCCCTCCATCTTGATTTCTGGCTGATAATGATGCTTCCTTTTCCCTGAGAAAATGGAAGCAATCCAAATAGTTTCCGCAGACTCCCACCACACCTACCTGCCTGTCTTCCCTCCTATTAAACGGATAAACTGTCTGCGCTAAATCTAGTGGCCATTTCTTAGTTCTCACCTTACCTGAGCTGGCAACACAGCTGAGCGGTCCCTTCTCCTGAAAGTGCCTTCTTCACCTAACAGTCAGGACACCCAGAGCCTGGGTTTTCCTCCTCGCTCACTTGCGGCCTGCTTGCTCTCAGTCTCCTTTGCTGACTCTGCTCCACCTCCCCAGTCTCTAAACACTAGAGTTGCCCAGAGTCAGTCCTTGGACTTCTTCTCTACCTTGCTCGCTCCCCTGGTGGTCTCAGCCAGTCTCACAGCTGTAACGACCATCTACATGCTGACAGCGCCTCAGTTTGTATCTCCAGTGCAGACTTGATGATCCTGTACACGAGTGCAACCCACCGCTACCCCCAGCACTGCCAGGCCCACTTAGTAGCTTTGGTTTTGTCTGTGGTTTAGCATGTAGCAATAGCCCATGTACAACATATTTTTAAAATGTTCATTTTCTGTCTTCCATATTAGAATATGCCTCATTGAGACAGAACTTTTTTGTCTGTGTTTGCTTTTAATTGATGTATCCTCAGTGCCCCAAATGGTACCTCTCATGTAGTAGGTTTTAAGACTATTGAATTGGAATTTCCAGAGGAAAAGCCCTGGTGACTGGTTTATTTAACATGGGCCCAAGGTGATTGCCATGAATCAGGGAAGTTGGGGGAGTTCTGACTTCATCAAATCCTCTACTAACTGATTCCTCCTGGTCTCCCTGACCTAATTTCATCCATTCTCTGCACTGCTCATCTTGCTCTCCTGCACTGGCCTCTTCATGGTTCCTGTAACATTCCAAACACCTTCCAACCCCAGGGCCTTTGCACCTGATATTCTCTTTGCCGAGAATGTTCTTTGTCTGACTTGCCCATCCAGATCATTCAAGATGCTATTTAGTTTACTCAGTTGAATTCAGTTTATTCAGGGCTAATAAATATTCTGGACTATGCTTAAAAGACCCCCTGAGAAGTCTTTCCTGCCTCTATCATTCTCAGTCCCCTACCTGCTTTATTGTTCTTTACAGCACTCTTCAGTACCTGGCACTAGGTAATATGTTTATTTCTTGTCTGTGTAGACTACAGTGTAAAAATAGTAACAGCTAACACTTGCTACCTTCCAGATACTATTATAAATGCTTTGAATATAATAATTTTAAATCCTCACAATAGCTCTAACATTAATGTGTACTCTTACCATACTCACTTTGTAGATGTGGAAAACTGAGGCACAGAGAGTTTGAGTAGCTAGGCCAAGGTCACAGCGCTAGGAAGTAACACGGCCTTTGCAATTGGCTTCTGAGTCTGCCTCTTGTCAGGTGACCTAAAAATAAGGATTTGTGTCTATTTTCTTTACCATTATATCTCCAGGGCTACAACAGTGCTGGGCACATAGGAGGAGCTCAATTATTAATAGTTAAATATTGAATCATTGGGGCTTAATAAAAGTTTCTTAAGGCTATTTTAACAAAATACCACAGACTAGGTGCCTTAAACAAGAGAAATCTATTTTCTCACAGTGCTGGAGGCTGGAAGTCCAGGATCAAGGTGTCCTGAGGTTTGGTTTCTCCTGAGGCCTTGCTCGTTGGCCTGCAGGGGGCCACCTTCCCACTGTGTCCTCACATGGCCTTTACTCTGTGGTGCACCCCTGGTGTGTCTTCCTCTTCTTATAAGGGTTCCTGTCCTATGGGATTAGGACTCCACCCTTATGATATCACTTAACTTTAATTAATTACCTCTTTAAAGGCCCTATCTCTGAATACAATCACCTTGGGGGTTAGAGCTTCAACATATGAAGTCTGGGAAGATGCAATTCAGTCCATAATAGGGCTGAAGCCTAGCTCCTAGAGAAGTAAGACACCGAGATCTGAATCGTTACCAAGGACAGGGCATGCGAGGGAAGAGAGAGATTCCTCCACCATGTCGCCTACTGGTTTTCAAACTCTTATTATGAGTCCCTTCTCAACAGAATTCTCCTGTAGAAGCATATTATAGCAAGCACACAAACAGGGGCTGCCCTGCTGGGAGCTGCGGTGGACAGCCCTGTGGACCCCTGTGAACAACTGTCACAGGAAGGTCCCCTGACCAAATCCCAGCACCTCATGTTAAAGAAAAGACGTCGGAGTCTCTAAGGCAGCGCAGATACTCTTTACATACCCAGTGTCCAGCAATAGGCTTGGTTTCAGCTCAGAGGAGGCAGCTCCATCTCCAGCTCAGGATTTACGGGCTCCAGCTGGAAGCTTGGAGACCTTGGCAGCTGGAAAGCAGGCAGACCTTAAACCAAGGGAGTGAGAACGGTGGCCATCACAACTGCCGCAGGTGTCAGTGGGGCAGCTCAACCTCACCCCGATCAGAATAATGACCAGGCTGCAGCGGCCTTTGCATTATTAGCAACTCATCATTTTTAATGAAAGGTTTAGGCTGAGTTTGAGTGAGAACAAACACTGCTGTTCAAGTTCTCTGATTGTGTAGCTCTATATCGCCTTCATTCTAAAGCACAGGAACTGTTGAAAACATCATAAATCACTCCCAAGAGCCTCAGTTCAAATATTATTTCAGTATGCAAATTACAATCATAAAGCATAATGAAGCACATTTGAATATCTAGTACAAAAGTCACCATATAAATATAAAATAGGAGTGAATGAATGTGGTCAACGTTTTATTTTATAAATGCAATTTGCCTCCCAAAGCCTTTAAAGAGCTTCTGGCCAATATTTGGAAGACCCAGCTGAATTCCATGACCAAAAATTTCATTGCTTTAATTATGAAAGGAGCAAGAACATGAATATACATATATGTGTGTGTGTGTGTGTGTGTGTGTGTGTCTGCATATGACTATAGATATATGCATAATTTTGTCATCTTCTCTATATTTCCTACTACCTTGCCAATTTTGAGTAGGTTGTCTGGGTTGGCCATTCCTTGACTCAGGGATTCTTACAGTTTGGAAATCAGAACTGTGCCTTGGACCTCCTTGCTGGCAGGGCTGGGACGTGGAAGGAAATCAGAGATGAAGGGGTGCAGGCGCACGTGAAAGTGCCGACTATTAGGCTGCCTTGCTGATCAGTGCGGCTCCAAGTAGCAGCCATTGCACTGAAGAGCCCCGGGGACTGGGACAATTTTTTGTCCCAGGAAATGCTGGTGTCATGCTCAATACTTTGGTGTTACCTAAGTCCCTGGGATTTTTGTTTAATCCCAAGTGGCAGCCTCCCCAAAGATGACTGAGTTTAGGTCACTTCCCACTCCAGGAGCATAGGCTCTCAGAAGTGGAATTAAGATGGTTTAAAGAGAATATTCCAAACGTACTACAAACTCGTGTCCATCTCCAGACGTAAACGCAAATGAAGGTCTCATCCTTGGGCTTACGCTTCGCTTTTACTCTTCTCTTGTCCTCCTTCTCTTTGTCAATTACTGTCACGTTAGCTCTCTCACATTACATTTGGGTTGTAGAAGATTCTGAAGCTACCACTGCTTCTGTCAAGATCCAGCTCAAGACTGATGTTTTCCAAGAAACCATGCCCACCTTGATCCCTATCTGATACCTTAATGTCTGTCTCTTTGGTCCTGTTTGTGTGTTTTTGCTTTTATTTCCATTGTCTGGGTAGACTGCCTAAGGAGAACATTGCTACAATGTATGTCAGAGAATGTTTTGCCTGTGTTTTCTTCTAGCAGGTTTATAGTGTCTTGTCTTATGTTTAAGTCTTTAAGCCGTTTTGAGTTTATTTTTATGTCTGGTGTGAGGGAATGTTCTAACTTCATTGATTTACATGTGGCTGTCCAGTTTTCCCAACACCACTGGCTGAAGAGACTGTCTTTTGTCGATTGTATGTTCTTGCCTCCTTTGTCAAAGATTAATTTACCAAAAGTCTGTGGGTTTATTTCTGGGCTCTCTAGTCTGTTCCATTGATCCATGTGTCTGTTTTTTTTTTTTTTTTTTTTTTTTGCCAATACCACACTGCTTTGATTGCTGTAGCTCTGTAGTATTGTCTGAAGTCTGGGAGAGTTATTCCTCCAGCTTTGTTCTTTTTCTTCATTATTGTTTTGGCAACGTCTGCCTCTTTGGAACTTTAGATGTTAGTTTGTTCCCCATTATCAGGATTCATTATCTATGATTTTGAAAATATTCTGGGGTTTCATTTACACATTTTATCTCTCTGAGTAGATTGCCATCTTCTCAAGGAAAGAGCTATATATAAGTGACTTATATTTAGTTAATAAATCCCATGGTCAATTCAATAATTCAAAGCATTGTGGAGTGCCTGCTTTGTACAAGCCAGTGTATCAGGTACTTTAAAATTAATGAAAACAATAATTGCTTTTGGAAGAAGCTTCTGATCAGATTTAGAAGAAGAGAGCCTCAAAGACCTAAGCACCCAAGCTTTGTGACCTTTGTTGACCTTGGAGTCACTCCCTCTGCCCTTGGATCTAGATGATTCTATGCTTCTTGGCTTCAGGAAACCTATCCCTGTCCCTGGACCATTCTCTGTCCTTTTCTACTTGTCTGAAGCTGAATGTCTGTGATCAAGTCATTCCTCTCATTAAAAATGTTGTGGGACGCACCAGTGTCTTCAGAAAAAATATTCCCCGTCAGAGCAAGGCACTATGATATCAGAAGATCAGGGGTTTGAGGGTTAGACAAGTCAGCTGGACCGTTAACTGGCTGTATGACCCTAGGCAAGTTTCTGCACCTCTTCGAATTTAGTTTTTATACCTGTAAAACATAGGATAAAATTCCTAACTTAGAAGGCAGTGTTTCCCACATTTAGAGTACATCAGAATCCCCTGGAGGGCTTGTTAAAGCGGTGCTAGGACCCACCCCCGGAGCTATAGATTCTGTAGGTCTGGGATGGACTCAAGAACCCGCATTTGTAATGAGCTGCCTGCTGATCTGCTGCTGTGGTCCGAGGCTCACACCTGCCGAACCACCGTGACAGGTTACTGGGCGCAGCGGGAACGATGCACATCAGGAGCCTCCCTGCTGCGCTTTCACGAATGGCAGTTGCTCGTGTTGCTCTCGTGGCCCTTCGCCGCGTGGTCTCCACTTCTCCAGTTTCGTTGCCCACCACCAGTCTGCACACATCCTGTGTGCCAACCACAGCCAACCACTCGCTGTTGCCTGAACCTTTTGTGCAAGCGGCCTTTGCCCTCGGGGGCCTTCGCCTGTTCTAGCTTTCCTTGCAAGAATGTCCCTGCCCCTCCTCCCACCCACACCGCTATCCCGCTTTGGAAGAACCACCTCCTCTTCAAGGCCCAGCTCAAATGCCCAGGGACTTTTTGCAAAGCTTCTCCAGTTGGGATTAATTGGTCTTTCATCCATCTGTTCATTTAGTCATTCATTTGGTAAATATTTATTGAGTATCTACTCTGTGCCAGCCTCTGCACTAGCTGCTGGGAATACAGTGGTGAGCAGAAACAGAAATCCCTGCTCTCGAGGGGCTCAAAGGCTTAGAGGAGAAAAGAGATGTTATTCAAATAAACACAAATGATTGGAAAATTACAACAGTGAGAAGCAGTTGGCGGGGGTCAGCAGGAGCATGCTGCTTTAAGCACTTACAACAGAGAGACGGTCTCAGCTGTTTAAAATGGCTCTTTCCCTATACAAGTTGTTGAACTCTGTAAGGTTGGAATAGGGGAACAATCCAAAAATGACTTCGGCTGGCATAGTGCCTTGTATACGGCGGACCTATTTTCTGGCCGGTTGCAAAGATTATTTCATCAATTCTCATAGTAGCACGATTTGCAGTCTCACAGCTAACACTTACTGAGCACATACTAATGTTCATACCAGTATTCCTACCAGGGCCAGAGGTCTCAAAATCACTAAGACATTGCACTTGCTCCCAAGTTGCTTATGTCCAGTGGGAGAAGTTGCACTGCACACAGAACTCAGCCTCGAGGTTTGACAGGAGAAAAGGCATAATCGCCTCTCCCATCCCCCATCCCAACTCAAGCTCCACGCCCAGAGTGATGTTTCCGCACGTGTGCACTAGCATTGCCCAGGATCAAGACCAGTGTCTAGTGTAGAGTGGACAAGCAGTAACATCTGTTAGATGGAGGAATACATGCCCACTCTTGCTGCCCCAGCTCGGGGTTCCATCGTAGTTCACCTAGACTTAGCAGTCTCGCCTTCCTGACTCTAGTAACTCAATCCAGCCATCGTAAACAAACAAACCAACCAACCTCAAACACAACCGTGTAATTCTCCTTATTTAAAACCTTTCAGCTGCTCCCTCAGTATTCTTGGAAAAGTCCAGACTCCTTCTGTGGGCTCTAAGGCCCTTTGGGATTTGGATCTGGTGTCTGTGCTATGCCTTAGCTGCTTTCCAACACCAGCGCTTCCCCCATGTGTGCCAGTCGGAGTTGTGGTTCCTCGAATGTGCCAGACTCTTTCTCTCCTGGAAACTCACCCTTCACTCCTGTGTCCACTGACCACTGCTGGTGAATGGAAGCTAAAAGTTGAACTGAAGTTCCTGACTTTGGGATAAATCTCCCCAAAACTTCCCTATATCCTTTCCTACATCCTCAGCTTTCAATCTTGAGGGTGGGAGGATGGACTTGTTTATTAATGATGATGTCATTAACAATTGAAATTGAAATCCAGTGTCTTACACAACTGCAGCCACTTGTAGCTCCTGATTTAACAACCCTTTTCTCAAATTAATTGCAGGTGAATATGTGATCGTTTGATGAGTGAACACAGCTGCCTCTGCAGAAGGCGAGGTAAGTAATGGTGACGCGTCTTTAAAGAGAAGCTTCCCTATTTTGTGAATCAATGATGGACCAACAGTGTTTACCCCTGCGACTCTGCCAGGGACACAGCGTATCTCTCTGCGTTTCAGCTGTCTTAAGTTACATATGGGAAAATCAGTCTCTCCTTACCTACAGACTGCTTCAGGATCCCAAATGGGGCTCCCCCATAAATTCAAAGCACAGTGTAGAAAAAGGCCAACACAAAGGTCATGGCCAGATCATGTGGCTGCTCCTCGAGGGAAGGTTCCGTTCTCTTAGGAATGTCTACATCCTCTTCCTGCCATATTGTTGACTGTTAACACCTGGCTTTCGGTGCCATAAGAAGAAACTTCATTAAAATATTTTGGCACTTCTGCTTTTAGTAGAACTAGGAAGCCGTGAAGCATGCAAACAGGGCATGAAAATGAAATACATCCTGAGGATGGTTATGAAAATTTTTCGGACCCAAGAAAAGTTTCACTTCAGTCTGCATTTTGGTTTGGGAGGGAATCTGCACAATTTCTTTCACTTAAGCTGACCGATTCATGTCTGTTTTCTGACTAGCCCCTTCTTGGCTAGAATGGCCTGCTGCCCTTCTCAGGATAGACTTAGGCCTAACAAAACCAAGCTGTGGAAACTTCCAGGTGGAGATTGGCCTCTGCTGTCTTTCACCCCAATCCTGAAAAGTCAGAGCATAAAGACTGACTTGTAGACTTCTGAGCAACCACTCTGTGAGCTGAACCAACCCTGAGTGATCATGACTGTGTCCTAAAAGGACCCCCAGGTACCAGTCAGTCTTTAGCTCATAAGATGGTTATTTGTGTGCCTCCATTAGCCTGTGAGCCTCTACAAAGCAAAAATTCTGATCAGCCTTTTGTATTCTCCTCTTCCAATCTCCCTTTGCCACACCCACTCCACTCCCTCCCCCACCCCCCTTTTTGTGGCACAGTGCCTTATAGGTCTTCAGGAAATTTATCAAATCAAAATAGCTATATTCAATAAAAGAAAAAAATAGCTATATTCATGTTAGTATGTCAGCTCCTTACCACAGACCAACTTGCATTTGCTATAGAGTAGAAAGAATGCTCTCCGGGACCTCATTCTTTCGAAGAGTTAATACTGAAGTTCCAGGAAGACTTTCTCACAGCACGGGCTCTGAGTCCAACACAGTAGGGAGGCTTCCATCTAGCAAGATTATGCATTTTCCTTTAAAATTGCCTTTTCATTCAATTAGTAAAAAAAAATCCAACTAACTCTTTTTCTTACCTTTCTTTAATGATCAGAAATATGTCAGTCATGTTGTCCATTTATAAATTATATTGCCAGTGAAATACCATGATGCTTAATTTTTCTGTTCCTCTGTCATCCCTGAATCCCATTTACGAAGTCAGTTCACCTAAAAAAGAAATGTCCCCTGCCATTCTTCTATTCCTACTAATCTGGCAGTTAACACATGAGTTCCTGGACACATCCAGGCAAGATCTGGAAGCAGAGAATGTTCCAGTGTCGCAAATGATGTTGGGAAACCATTCCACTGCAGCCAATAGGTAGCAGCAAAAGTCAGCCCTGGACACCGCATTCTGGTTGGCTGCTGGCAGCCGAAATGTACACAGCATTCTAGCATCCTCTCTGTTTCTAAGAACGGAGTTCTAATTATGAAATGGGAAACCACAACATCTGGATGCTTAGATAGCTGTATCTTTGATGAGAATCCATTCTGTCTGCAAGTGGGCTGAGAGCTTGGTTTGATGGAAAAGTTCTAGAAATTCCCATTCAAGAATCATTTTGGAAGTTGGAGCTTGAAGTCTCCCCAGAAAGACTTCGTGAGTAATTTTCATCTTAACGATTTATTGTTGCTCTGGTTACCAAAGGCTAGCGGTAAAAACTAACACAGAAATAGGTTTCTAAATCAGAAAGTTGAGAAATTGTCAGCTTAGGTCTGAGCTGATGGTTCCTATTACAACAGGGTTCCTCTCAAATGAAAGTCATTTGCCATGTTTCAGCCTTCCAGTTCCTCTGGCCAAAACTTTTGGAGTGATTTCTTGAATCCTTTCACACAATCTAAATCCAAAACATCAAGGAATCCTATTGGCTTTATTCTCAAAATATGTCTAGAATCTGACCAATTCTAACTACCTTCACTGCGACTCCTCTAATTTAAATTACAATTAACTCTCACCTGGATTGTTCAATAGCCCTTTCTTGGATGTGTGGGCTTATACTTTTCATCAAAATTAGGAATTTTTTGATGATTAATTCATCAATTTTTTCCCTGCAACTTCTCTCTTTCCCTTTGGGGACTCCAATTACGCAGATATTAGGCAGCTTGAAGTCGTCTCACAGCTCACTGGTGCTCTGTTTACTTTGGAGGTGATTCCTTCTCTCTGTGTTTCATTTTGGATGATTCTCATTTCTAAGTCTAACAAATGTGTTCATCTCTTCTCATTCCATGTCTAACCTGCTGTCAATCTTAAGCCAAGGTTTGTTTCATTTCATGCATCATCATTTTCATCTCTGGAAGTTCCGTTGGGATCTTTTTCATAGGTTCCGTGTCTCTATTTGACATGTGCAGTGTTTCCTCCGGCTTCTTGAGCAGGTGAAATGCAGTTTTAATGTCCTGATCTACTAGTTCTGTCATCGTTGTTACTTCTGGGTCAGGTCAGTTGGTTGACTTTTCTCCTCATGATGGTATTATTTTTCTCCTTTGCATGTCTGATAATGTTTTATGGGATGCCAGACTCCTAATTTTTTTTCCCTTTGTAAGATGCTATTTGTTTTTGTTTTCCTATAGATATTCCTGAGTTTTGTACTGACCACATTTCGGTTTTTGGTGGCTTCTCCATGGTACCCTTAACCTTTTCCACTAGATAGCTAGTGTCACTGTGACATTTGGTGCTTTGACAGAAACGACTCTCAACAAATGACCTCAAGTCTCCTTTGAACTAAACTTCTGACTTACAGCGTTCCTTTATTATTTTTCACATCTTGAGGGGACTTTCTACTGCCATTGGCACTGTTTTATTTACCTCCTTTCCACCTTTGCCTCTTCCCTGTGCATTTAATCCCCTCATGGTCCGTGCAGTTGTTTGTGGTCTTGGCCTGTGACTGTTCATGGACAGAGCTAAAGGGCCTGTCTGTCCAGAATCAAACTCTGTGATGCTGTCCACTGGGCAATCCCTAGTCCCCGAATGGCCCAGAAGCATCAGGAGTGTCCTCCTTATTTGGAATATTCAAGACATTATTGAAAAAAAAAAAACTTGATGTGGATATGTTAATATGAAAGACATGATTACAAGCAGGATTTTCCAAATTTCTAGAGAAAAATCTCTTCTACGTGCTTCTGATGCATCTATCATAATCAATATTCAAGTTAGGATTGAGCCTTAAATATACATCATTTTCAAGCCAATACAGATCATGTTTGTTAGGGGAGGAATGAATGATGACAAATAGAACGGAACCATAGCATTTCCTGAATCCAGATTATCGAACTCGACTCTAAAGTATAAAAAAATTCAGTGTCACAAGTGTATTCCTTCTTGAAAGGCTTTCATTGTATAATTTCTATGTGAGGGGAAAAAGAAGGATAGATGACAGTTAATACCTTTTGCAAGTGGAAACAGCATCTAGCATCTGTTTGAGGAAGACTTGTTTATGAAGATCATATTTCTGAATAAAAACAGGATTTCCTTTGTGGTTTAATTCAATGAGCAATTATGGTAAAACATTTTTAATGGAGATATACTCATTTTCACAACGTGGTCTTTTGGACACAGTGGACTGAAGCTTAGTTTTGTCTAGCGAATTTCTGCTTTGTGATTTTCTAGATAATTCTCATTGCTGCCATTTGTTTGGTCATTATCCATAACTTTGTCTTATTGGGCCCCCATCCTTATTAATCCTGCTCTGTTTGTCAGCGTCCTTGCTACCTACCCTTCCACACCATTTGTCTGTGGCTCATGTTCTCATCTTGATCTGAAAGAAAAGACCCCATGAGCTTCCTTGACAATGATCCTTCAAAGAGATAGAGTATTTCCCACTTTACAAAGACTTCCAATTTTTATTTCATTTGATCTTCACAAGAGGCTCTTTTTCTCCCCATTTTACAGATGTCAACATTGAGGTTCAGTGTGGTAGTCATTAATACTGTTCACCAAATGTTTCTACTTCCCCCCCTCACGTGTGAGTGCTGGGATGGCCCTTCCTGGCTTTATGTGTGAAGCAGATGACTGGTACTCACCGATAAGTATTTAGTGGAAGTGACACATACCACTTCTGGGCTGGGCACTTAGTTATCGATGTCCTACTCTGTAGAACTCTCTTTTCCCTTTGCCATAGTGACTGGCCATGTTTACGACAATGTCTGCTAGTATTAGCATGAGCTATTGGGATTCGGGGATTGTAAGTTATTGTAGGCATTCTGACTGCCACACTCAGTAAGAAATATGAACTGGACCATAATGCAAGTCTCCTTATCCATCCCATTTTCCACTACACTGGTATTTCCAGAAGACAAAAATGTCTTCCTGTTAACAGAGTTGAACAGTCCTCTTCTTAACTTGGTTTGTGTAATTCTCTAAATACGAAGATGCACTGTGGAATTTCCAGAGGTAAATAGTATGCAAAACTTTCCAAAATTATTTAACCAGAAAAACCTATCTTTTCTTGTGGAAGAACTTGCGAGATTAGCTTCTGCAGAACGCGCTTTGGGAGCATTGCACTAGATGCCTTGTGCTCGTCTTCATGAACCTTTCTTTATCTTCTTGGGGTTAAGGGCTTTGGTTAGAGAGGTGATTAGGGAAGTTAGGTGGAGGTCTAGAGGGGGAGGAGGATTAAAGGGAAGATCACTTACCAGCAACATCAGCTCAAGCTAGGGAGGGTTGTGGCCAGGTGGAATATCTAAAGGAGCAAGAGGAAGACCAGATGTTGGTTAAAGCAGAGTGGGAACATGAAGAGGGAGAGAAGGGCGGCAGCCTAGAGAAAGGTACAGATGATGAGCAATCAAATGATCCTCCAAAGGATGCTGCTGCTGGAAGTATCCATAGAGGAGGGGGTCTGCCTTACAAACAGCTACGAAAACAAGTAGGAAAGCCTCCATTTGGAGAGCTCACTAGCGCTAGGTGCTTTGATTAGCACCTTACATATTTTGTCACTTGAGCCTGCAGGCACTGTTAGAATGCCCACTTCACAGGCCAGGAACTTACCCGGTGTCACCCGCACATTAAGATGGCACATCGGGATTTGCACTCCTGTCAGTCTAATTTCAACACCAGGTTTTCAGTCGCTGTGCTCTACTGCCTTCCTGTCGTTCCTAAAGTCCAGCTCTTACCAATGCTTCCTGCTGCTTTGGCTTCTCTCTTTAGAAGCTGAATTAGTGGGATCTGTGTGTGTTCTGAATGGAGAACCTAGAGCAGTAGACCTGTGGGCTATAGAGGACTTTCATGTGTGGGTAACCACGTGTTCTACGTGGTTTCTTCTCAAAAGTCAGTCTTATAGGTGAGTCATCTTCCAAAACGGGGATGGTCAGCAAACAAAATACTATCAAAACACCTTCTATGAAGAGAATCACTTTCTAATTGAAGGCGACATCATTTTGATGTCTAAAAGAAACTGAAGTATGGTTTATGACAAAAGCAGAAACTGGTTACAAACTAATCTCTCTTCTGCAGATGGTTCTGGTCATTTGTAGCTGGAGAAAGATGGTTTCAATCGGTAAGCCTGTAAAAGAAGGTGACTTCTTCCAATTTTGAAAGTTTCTTTTTTCATTCTTGCACTGCTAAACGATTGGATTTGGACCATTTAGTTTCCCCCGCTACATTTAGTTTCTGTGATTAGGTCCATAGAGATCAAGAGACATGAGTCATAAACTTTGAAACTAAGAGGCCTCTGATTCATCTGGAGTTTGTTGGGTAGGTGAGTCACTGCATTGATTAACTTGAGTGGCTACTGAAATTTTCCCTTTCATTACTAGTCATCCAGACCCAGAATTGGTGGTGAGATACTCTTTTGTACTTTTTGATCCTCAGACTTTGTTTTCTGTGGTTTGGTTAGCTTTTTAAATTTTCTTGATTGTCTCTGAAAACCAAGCTATAAACAAAAGCATTGACTCAATGAGCTGAATCACTTGGTGTTTAATTATGAACTACTTGGAGATGGTTAAAAATTCATGCAGTCTTGTATTTGTGATGGTACAGGTTTAAAAGTCATTAAGAAACAGCATGACTAGCTTAGATAATAAATATTTGGCTTGAAAAATAAAAACATTGCAATTATGATCAGCATGACCCATGGTCAATAATCTGTCACATTTTTTCAAGTGAACTCCACAATTCACATAGATTTATAATGAAATTAGCTCTTCATTCATTTATTCATTCATTCAACGAGCATTTATTATTAATTACTAGGTATCAGGAACTGTGCCAGAAACTGCCAAGGACACAGAGATGAACAGAATCCCTTCTTGTTCTCAAAGAGCTTATTATCTAGCAGGAGAGTTAATACCTCTGCACACAAAACACTCTAATACAAGATACATGTGGAAAATAAGCAATAATGGTAAAGCACCACAGTAATTCAAAGAAGAGATATCTTTTGGGGGAGGAGGGGGGAGAAATAGGAGAATCTTTGCAGAATATGTAGGATTCAAAGAAACAATAGTGGACAGAGAAGGCATGACAAGAAAGCAAAAAGTCGTGAAAGATACGGAACTTTCAAGGACGGAAACTAAGATATTTTAACAACTCCAAACGCATAGTGCACGGCAGTGCCTTCCAAACTCTATCATTCATGAGAATCATCTGAATCATCTTGTTTTTAACTTTTTTATGTTTTAACATTTTATGCAGATTCTGTTTCTGGTAGGTCCAGAGTGGGGTGTATGAATCTGCATTTCTAACCAGCTCCCAAGTGATATCCCAGCTTTTGGGCCATGGACCCCACGTGGAGCAGCAAGGCCCTAGGGCACTGCACTAGGAGTCAGAGACCAAGGAGTACTTCTGGCCAGCCGTGTGACGCAGACAATAAGGGCTACAGGCTCGTGCGAGAAGTGAAGTTAATGAGCACTGGGGTAGTTAGAGAGTGTTCCGTAGAAGAAGAGCTAGAGCGACGATGTGAACAGATAGAGGACTCGGTCGCACATGTTTGAGGAGGCAGAGATTCTAGGTAGGTAAAATATGGTGAACAAGAGTGCAGAGGAAGGAATGCGTACTGTGTATGCAGGCAACAGTGGGCAGACCAGCCTGGCTGGAGTGGAGGCAGTAGTGGAGGGGATTAGTGGAGAGGGTTTAGATGTAACGCTAAAAGCATAAGGTTAGACCAGATCACGGAGGGTCTTGCTAATCAGACTAAGATTCTTGCCTAGAAGCCTGCATGCAGGCTCGGCATGATGCGAGCACTCATGGAAAAGTCAACAAAAATCACACAAAAGTACCATCCCGTCACTAAGCCATGCGCCCACGGCGCTGGGCCTACCTGAAGGAGGCGCTCTTTCTGTTTTGTGCAGAGCTGCCAAGTGAGCGCCTGGCGAGGAAGGCTAGTAAAGCGAGGCTGCTTGGTGTGGGCTCTGCAGGGGCTCTGTTTGCTAGGGCTTCATCGGACTGTATACCGGGAGGGAGCATTAAGAGTCAGTTAGACTTAAAGGACTGGAGATTAGGAGGAAGATCAGGTGGAAGACTGAGATCTGGAAGGCAATTATTTCAGCCTTGGAGGGTGATGAAATTGCCCAAGGAGGAAGTCTAGAACAGGAGTTCTTACTATTTTGTGCAGGATCATGGACCCTTTTCGAATCTGATGAGAGCCATGGACCCTTTCACCCCGTGAACACACAGGCACACAGGTGCACATGCAAACACAATTTGGCATAAACGCACAGAGGTTTCCTGGAACTCTCTGAAGCTTGTCCATTTATTTAAAAGTTTAGACATTCTTGCTTATTAAGAAGAAAAGAAAAGAGGTGGAAGTACAAAGCCTTGGAAAAGGAAGCAGTAAAAAAAAACAAGGAGCCCTCGAAGAGTAAGAGGAGAATCTGAATACTTCAGTATAGGATTGCCAGAGCCAAGGGAAAAGAAGTTTCTAGAAGGGAACAGGGTATGTCAACACTATCCTGGGTCAATATGGGAGAGCACATTGAATTAGGCAAAGTCAAGCTTGATGAGGAAGAGAAATTTCAGGAGAATGTTGAGAACATAAATCTCTACTGAGAGAGTTAAGGAGTAAGGAGGCAACGAGGGAGTAGAGTTGGAGAGAAGGATTTAAAAGAGAGAGAGAGAGAGATACTGGAAAAGATGGGTAAGGCAGAGAGGAATTCTGGGATGAATAGGAAGAAAGTTAAGAAGCTCATGTTGGTAAATTAGTGCATGAAGTTGTCAACTGAGAAGGGTCTATAGAGTTGGCAGCTTGAAAAAATGTTGGAATTGGCCATTGTGAACCTAGGGAGTCCATAACAGATGAAACAGAGATTTTCAATCAATACTTGATATAATATTAATGATGAAATATCTGGTGCCTTTGAGTTTGCAGTGTTTCTCTGTGCAAACTCAGAGATTGATCGTCTATACCTGACATGGCCAGTGGCAGGGCTAGATTCTTGGGACAAAATGCTGGGCATACCAGCTCCAAGCTATAATCTTCTCACGTTACTGTGGGCCAGTTTTCTGTAAACAACTTTCCAAGACTGGTTATTTTGTCCATCTAGCCAAGTTCTCCCTGTAGAGAGACAATGTCATCCTGTAACTGACCCATTGGAGAGGGGGCCACGGTAGCAAAATAAATGAAACACTGCACCTATTGTAGCTAATTCACTTCATTGAAACTACTGTATACACATGCATATGGGGTACAGTTTCTTAGGAAAATGTGAATGTGAATCAGGAGAATCAGATAGCCAGTCGGCAGGAATTTGGAATATATACCGGCTGCTGGCATACGACCCAGTGTAGTGATAACAGTCCAGTTTGGAGAGGACTGAACACAGGCAGATTCTGATTTCCTCTGCTTCCTGGCTAGGGGTCTGAGGTCCTGAGAGGGGAAGCTATGTGGATCGGGGGGGATAGAGACAGATCCAGGTTAACATAGGGAGGCACACACACATATTGCAGACAGAATATAAGTTGTTTATGCCTGCCAAAATGGGGAATGGATCTGTAAGATTGATTGAAATGTAACAGTTGCCTCCAGCGTAGACAGTCTGAAGTCATCCCATTCCGCTGCTATCAGCTCTGGGATGACACACATAAAGCGCGGAGGCCAGCCGGTCTGCACGGCAGCTCCTTAAGGATGGCGCTGTCTCCCTTCTCCCTTTAACTGCTGATTGCAGGAAGGACGTGCTGCTGTTTGGATAACGGCACAGTGAATCCAGCTTTAGCCATTAAAGCTTCTACCCAGGGTAAAACTTAAATTTAATTTTAACTCATAAATAGTTAGATTTTTGAGCCTCCATGTGAATTTTGTCGACATTTGTCCACATTACAAAAACACAACGCCAGATGACACATTTTGGCACGGCATTTAATCTCCATTTGAGAGACGGAGAATTGTAATGGGGAGTTGGCAGAGGTGTGTACCTGCATTTCGAGCTGGTGGTAGCATTCTGTTCTTCTCTGAAGCTCTGAAAGTCATCACTTCTTCTGTGATGTGATCAGATCTCTTAAGCTATGAGAAAATGATGGGACTCTCCAAGATGCTGGTGTTTTACCACCATCGGTTCATCCAGGACCCGAGGACACACGATTCAGTCATCTATGGCATTCTCACAAAATAACCAAAACAGACGGCTGTAAAATTTGGGGTGGCAGTCTATTGACCACTCAGCTGTTATATGTGATATAAACACAACACTGTCTCCATCAAAAAACATTTGCTGAAATCCTACTGGGGTTATTCTAGGAAGACAAGGGCATCAAGCCTTCAAAGTGGAGGATATGGACCCTGAAACCTTGGGAGATCACAGATGCCACGCAGGGCCACGTGTGACAGCTCACCAGGCATGTGGCCTGTAGGATTTCCTCATTTGACATCTTCCCTCCTTTTTGGTTTCTCACAATCAATTCATGACTATTTTTGAGGGCCTCCTAGGTGCAGGGTCCCATGTTTGTATCTGTGCCAATCTCTCCAACTGACCGGACCCAGAAAAGACAACACAGTGGCTTTTGTTATAACTCACCCTCTTTTCTCCAGAATTTTCTAAGCTTCTGATAAAATGATAAGGAGAGTGATGGGGGCAAGAGCTCAATGCTTTCTTTAATTGAAGGACAAATATATAAGGCAAGCAAGCAGAATCTTGTTGTTAAAATATTCAATATTAATGTTAAAACACTGCATGTAGATATGAGTTAGTTTTGTGTGGAACAAGTTGCTATTCTGAGCGTAAACTCCATGATAGAGCATTTGAAGGAGGAGATGGGAACGAACATTTAATGAGCTTCTCCCCCATATCGGTGCTGAGAGAGTGGGGCAGATTACTGACTGTGAAGTGTTAGCGACTACCCCGCCCGCAGGGCATGCGTACATCGTAGTGCTACCATAGCATAGGGAAAGGGTGCTACCACAGAAATGAAAAGGAAATGGAAGCCAAATTCATGGCTTTTGAATTTCCAAATCAGTTCCCATCACCTACTCCCTGGATAAATATTCTCTGAGAGGTGGAGCACAACTGTTGGAAATGAGCTGCGTGAATTTAAATCCCAACTCCACCACATACGACCTGCATGACCCTGGGCAAGGCCCTTAACCTCTCTGTGCTTCAGTTTCCCTATCTGCAAAATGGTCATAACAGTAGTACCCACCTCACTGGGCTATTCTGAGAATTCAGTTTGTAAAGTATTTAGAACAGTACCCGGCATGTAATAACAGCCTTCATTATATAAATGCTAACTGTCCTTAGGTGGGAGGAAAGGAGAGAGAGTGAGCGGAAGCAAGAGGGTCTGTCCCTGACATGCAGATCCCGACCCCCAGCTCAGAGGTTGGGGACGGGGAAAGCATAGGATTATGGGAACTGAGGGCAGGTTCTGGGATTCCAAGAACAGATGTGATTTGTGCTGCACTTTGCGGTGGAGAGCAGGGCAGTAGCAAGCCTCGGGGTGGTTTCCCTCCAAGCCCAGCATGGCTCCGGAGAAAAAGACTAGAAACCCCTGGGGGGAGCCCTAGACTGAAGTCCCAGAGACAGCCTTACAGTCCCCTCAGCTGCAGAGTGGCGCAGAGAGGCAGTTGAGGCAGAGTTCGGAGCTGAGAAAGAACCAGAATGGGGAGAGGGCCCACAGTGGGGCGTGAGGGCCGGAGCAGTGGCAGCTTGTGTGGGTGCCGGCAGGGGAAGATGGTGCCTGCTGAGGACCGGAGGTACTTCTCGCTGGAACCCCAAAGCTAGGTGAGGAGAGAGCACCCCTGAACTGACTGGGATGATGTGTCTGCCACCGAGCAAAATAAGGATCAGGAAGAGGAATTAAGTTGATTTATAGCAAAAGAAGTCATAAATTTTGCACCCCTGTGTTTAAGGCCTGAGATTCACACGTGAGACTAACTACTATTACCCTTACTTTATAGATGAGGGATGTGAAGCCGAGGAAGGTGTAGTAGCTTCCCCAAGGTCACAAGGCTAGCAAGTGACAGCGCTAGGATTCCCACCAGGTCTCCGGGTGTGAAGGCCTAGAGGGACTGTGTGAGCCCAGATCTCGTTGAAGTCGGACTAAGTCGGTCTCCACCAAATGATGAGAAGCACACTGTGTGCCTCCTGCTGGGCCTCTGTCTCCGCCCAGGACTTGAGCAGCTCCTTTTTATGTGTCAGAATGAACCTCCCAGCCAGGACAGTCACCTCAGCCCTGCTCGCCTTTCAAAGCTCACCTGGCAGGTTTCCCAGAACAAAACAAGGCAGGGTCATTTCATTGCCAGGAAAGGAGCTAGATAACACTCATTCGAGCTATTTTCACATTGTGTTATTTCTTACTTTATGAAATAAATATGTCAGGCATCAGCTCCTCAGTGACAAGAAATCTCCAAGAACATCTTGGATACTGTTTTTGAAAGGAGGCTTAATCCAAAGATCGGTGTGTCACTGGAATAAAAGATACGGCAAACCCTTAAGCCTGGAATTGTTTTGGCAGCTAAGCTCTGTGCTGCCCTCTGATTCCAACAGACAGTTCCTCTAATTGATTTATATTTCTATAGGCAATTTTATCATGCCTCTGTCTCTCCTTTAAAGTTGTGCCTTCTTGAATGGAGCTTCTGATAATTTTACATATTCAAGTACCTAGGAATCATGGCTGGAAAAGTTAATTAAAAGAAATTGAAAACTGGACAGGAGGAATTTCAAGCTAACCCATGGATCTGGTAACAAAGGAAATCCCAGTTCCGGCAGCCACCCTGATAATTTGAGACCACACTAGCTAGAATAGAACACGAGAGGCAGAGTGCAAGCACTGGGAGGCATGGCTGCCTTGGGTTTGGGTTGTCTGGCATTGAAAAGGCCCCGGTAGACAGCCATGACCCGAGTCGAGTTTACCTTTTTCTCATTAAGCTTTACACAGCTATCTAAGCCACAGAATTTAAACACTTTGCAGAAGCACACATAATGCAGGATGTGCTTTTATTTGTAAAAATCTCCCCTGCTTATGCAAAGAGTATTGAATCTTATTTCCCTTCTATGTTTGGAATTCTGGCTGAGCTTATTTAAATCTTTACCGACTTACCTTTAAGCAGAATCTCATTTGAATGCTTTCATTGCCTAATGCTAATAGTACAGTTTTTCTTGATGTTTTTGGTTTCACTTTGCTCCTTAGTGGAATATGTCATTTTTAGGTATAAATGATCATAAGCAAAATAATGCAATGAGGAACTTAGATACATAGAGAAATATTTTGTGCTTTCTGGAGATGGTAAGGCTCTCCCCACAGATATGAAGTCATGACAAGGGTGAGCGGGCATAACTCTCGCCTTCTGCATGTAGTATCCAAGAGTCAGCTCTCAGCTCTCTGCATAGGCCTTATCTTTTGTGTGAACTGTTTGCATCCACTTTTTAATGCCTACATCAGCTTCCCACAACCCTATTCACCTTTCTCCCAGACCATCTTTCCCCACTGACTGGAATTATGTACAGTCTCGTTTAGTAGGGATACTGACTAAAGTTAAAAATGTAAAACAGAATTAGGAAAGTAGGATAAATGAAAAGATAGAGTGTTCTAAGCTAAGATAGTACACTTCCAAAGCCACACAGAAATGACTCTGGGCTTCTCAGACATTTTGAGTTCTCTGTACTACAATTCCTCTCCCCTTTATGGGTAATTGAGAGTTGGCTGCAATCGCCATTCGGTGTTGAATCATGCACGCACCAGCAGACTTAAGCCAAGAAGCATGTACATCTTCTATATGGAGCTGTTACAAAAGTTACCTAGCCGACGTTGCAGCAGTGAAAAAAAGAGGCCAATCTTGCTGAAACAGTAGAGAGAATGTAAAGTTAAGAGACCAGAAGAAAAAAAAGTTGACCTCTATTTTCTTAATTTTCCTGTGTTACTCATTTTTGTTCTATTTTTCAAATAAAAATACCTGTCAGATATAGAGATTTGGGTGAAATGCTTTAAAAGTTGCATTCTAGTTTCTAAGCCATAAGAAAGAATGGACTATTGCCATTTGCAGCAACATGGAAGGACCTAGAGAATATTATGTTTAGTGAAATATGTCAGACAAAGAAAGACAAATACTATATGATATCACTTATATGTGGAATCTAAAAAAATACAAATGAATCTATATGCAAAATAGAGACAGACTCACAGATATAGAAAACAAACTTATGGTTACCAAACGGGAGAGGGAGGTGGGGGAAGGACAAAGTAGGAGTTTGGGATTAATAGATACAAACTACTATACATAAAATAGAGAAGCAACAAGGATTTACTATATAGCATAAGGAATTATACCCCAATCTTGTAATAACCTATAATGGAATATAATCTGCAGAAAAAAAATCCTGAATCACTATGCTATATACCTAAAACTAATGCAATATCATAAATCAACTCTACTTAAAGAACAGTTGCATTCTAGAGGGCAAAGCAAAAGAGCATTTCAGCACATCTGCATGAGTTGGCATCTCTGAAGAATGGTCACAGTGAACCAAACAAATTGTGTTTATACCACGGTTAACTTAGCAAACCATTCTGCAGCTATCTGTGAAAACTTCAAATGCCTCTTCTTTAGACACTTTTTTAAATAGAAAAGTGAATCTTTGTATTTGAGAAAAATACTTAGGGAGATATTATGTATTGTCCAAGTAACTTATTTAGCCTTTTAATAGGATTTTTTCTTGGAGACTAAACGTCCCGTTTGGTAGGATTATATAAACTTAAAATACAATAAGGTCATGTTCATCCAAGAAAAACTAGGAAGCTGGTGTTGATTGTAAACTTTGGTGAAATTCATTCTTACTTCTTTACTCTGGGTTTTTTTAAGAGAAGTTCATAAAAAACATTCTTGGTAAATACCTTTGAGCAGTATCTCAGTTGAACGATTTCATTGCCTAATGCGAATTTTACCGTTCTTCTTGATGCTTTTGGTTTCACCTTGCTATTATTAAGGGGAATAAAGAAGCCAGCCTAACAGTGGAGTCTGTTTTTTCTATATTGGTTTCATCTGACTTGACATGGATATGACAGAAATATCAGGGTTTTCTATTTTGGCATTGTCTGTTGATCTTGCTTTTATAGGTAAATAGTACTGTGATTATTCTGTGGGAAATCAGCCCTTGCTTTTGATCATTCTGCAAGTGCACTGTCTCATTTATGTCCAACTGGAAAAGAATGAGAGCTAGTACAGGATGACAAGATGTCTTCTTTACTGACAGGAACAGTAGGCCAAAACATTTGATACTGGATTAATTCTTGAAATACTGGTCCCAAGTGGACCACAGGGTTGTGACTTCAAGTTGCTTTTAGCACAACAGAAGAAGTAAACAAGTCAGAAGCACTTCATTTCAAAAACCTGAACCAAGAGGTGGTCCAGGAAACAGCCTGAAAGGGTGGAGAGAGCAGTGGATGTGGACTCAGGAAATCTGAAGGCAAGCCTCATTGCTTTAACTAGGAAGCCAGGGGACTTCGGACAAGTCACTTCCCCTCTCTTAGCTCATGTTTTTCATCTGCAAAGTAGGCACAATGATACACCTCCTGTTTTCTTGCAAGGATAAAATGAAACAGTCTTGCACAGCATAAAATAAGAGAGACTTATACTGGATTCTTATTATTGAGAAAGAGTATTGCTATTCCTCTAAGAGAACAAAGAAACTGTTCATTGTTTATCTTTCTGTCATATGTGATATATGACTTGTTGTTGTTTAATAACTATAGAATGTTTATATTCCACTAGGATGCCAGCTGGCGGAGTTTACACTGAAGTCAAAACAGATGAATAAGGAGATGGATCATATTAAAAGGAATAGTGGGAGGGTTCTTCAGTGTTATATATTAATGGTAATGCCTCAGTCAGTTTCCGTACTCAATTTTTCAATTAAGAATTTATGAAAAGCGGTTTGGTTTCTTCGACCTTCTAAATTCTATTGCAATGCACTGTTGCTCCCTGGTCAAGTTCCCTTGTTTTGAGAGCTTATAAGCCACTAACAGCCTTTACAAGTCTGTGCCTAGAATCTGCAGTGTGCTCTAGGTATTATCAATTGGTGAGAGTCAACAAGGAACCAAGTCATTTTCTGTACTTTTCTTCAGTGACACAATGTCACAGTGACATTCTCAGTCTCTTAATCACTCAGGTCAGACAATGCCACTGTCTCAACACACTGTGCCTTACATGCAAACTCTCCACACTTCCACTGAACACCCTGTGTCATCTTTCTAAACACCCATACATGTGGATGTGGCTTTGTACCCCTTCCTTAAGTCACATTAGGCCTAAATACAATAGACTGCTCAGAAGGAGAAAAGCTTTGAAACTCCATATCTTGCTTATAGGGAGTAAGTGTCTCAAAGTGTTAGTGACAATTGCTGTTATTTTGGAAGCACCTGAACTGAAGGTATCTTTCGATGTCTTTTCTAGAACTACTAGTGGCAACTATTCTGGAATTATTAGCAGACATTGTTGGTTGGGAAATTCCACAGCCATTTTCAACTCCCTTTTTATTGCTGCCTGTAGATACTGGAAAGCTAGGTCCTTGGAGGTAGGTTTGGCCACGTGAGTCAATGAGACATAGGGGAAATCTGTTGTAGAACTTGGAGGAGTGTTTGTGGTTTCCTGATAAAAAGGCACGTATGACGTCCCCTTTTCATTCTTCCTGCTAAAATTCAGACAAAATATCTGAAGCTAGAGCAGCCTTCTTGTGACCATGAGGTGATAAGAACTCACCACACACACACACACACACTCATATACAATAGGCAAACCTTTGAGTGTTGCAGAGCAGAGAGATGGAAAGAGCCTCAGTCCACGAAGGCCCTGTTGAGCTTCATACCTTCTTTTAAGTTAACAGTAGATATCCTTGTAGCTTCAACCAATAGTCATCAGATATTGGTTACCTTCTGCCAAAGGCATTCCCAGCGACTATGTAACATAAGCCTGCATGACAGTTTCAGGAAGGTCGAGACCCTTTTCCTTATAAATATTGATGACTTCCACCCCTTAGTTTGCCAAAGAAGCTATATCAAGTATTTCTGAAGGAGGAGTTTGGCAGTAGATTTGTTTTCCATGAGGCATCATTTTTATATCTAAAATTTGAATTGTGCATTGCTAATGGGCAGTCCTCCCACCCTAATTTTAAATCTTCATACTTTATTCGCTTTAGTCTCTATTGAATTGTAGCAACATTGTTGTCCTTACTACTCTCTTCCACAAAAGAAAGCGAAGTCAGTTTTTTCCAAGTTGGCATAAAAAGCATCCTTAAATTGCTTTTTAAAAGATAAACACAGACAGACATCAGGTAGATTACAACAATGATTACAGCGTAACTACCTGCCTCTTAATATATGCTGCCAAACTGATTTAAAAAAAAAAGGTTAAAAGGGAATCTACCTGAAAACCATACCCTTAGCATAACTTGAAGACAGAGAATGTGCCCAAACTTCAAATAACTGTAAGTGAAAAGAGAAAATTCACCAGTTCCCACCGTGTGATCGCTCATAGTTCTGGCCCATGGCTGGCTTTCTGCAGAGCTCTATGGCAAGCAAAGACAGATAAGAAAAACTTAAAGGAAGACAGAAGAGAAGTTAGCAAAAGGCCCTAAGTTTATTTTAAATCTATTGCCAGAGGGTAGTAGATGCTAAGTCTGAAAATACTAGAAGAAAAAGTTTCTAGGAAGATCAGAGCATGAATTATAAGGAAGGAACTTCAAATTATACATGATTTAGAGGGGTACACATAGTTTAAAAACCATGGTCAAGCCCTATTTAAACAAGTAGGCATGATGTAAAAGGACAGGCAGGGTGTGAAGGAACAGCTTTCAAAACACATAGTTTTGGCAGGGGAGAGAAAACCCAAGCAGGAAGTGAGAAGAATCATTTGGCAATTGGGTAGTCAAAAGGAATACAGAAGAAAGTGGGGATGGAAATTTAGGGTCTTGCAAAACAAAAGAAAATGACAAAATCTAAAAGCTCCCAACTCCTACCACCACTACGGAATTACCTGAACTTTGCTACACTGACAGAAGGTGCCTGCATTAAGTCAGCTCGGGCCACCGTAACAAACACCATAGACTGAGTGGCTTTTAAACAATAGAGATTAATTTTCTCTTAGTACTGGAGTCTGGGAAGTTCAAGATCAAGGTCTGGCAGGGTTCAGCTTCTTATGAGGGCTCTCCTGTTGGCTTGAAGTTAGCTGCCTTCTCACTGTGTCCCCACGTGGCCTTTCCTCAGTGAGTGCGTGGAGAGAGAGAGAGAGATTTCTTCTTCTTTTTGGACTCTACCCATGACCTCAACTGACCTAATTGCCTCTTTAAAGGCCCTCTCTCCAAATACAATCACACTGGGGTTAGGGCTTCAACCTATGAATTTTGAGGGGACATAATTCAGTCCATAGCAATACCATTAATTTAGAAGTCTTGTCAAATGCCCTAATACCATAAAAATGAACAAAAAAGAAAAAAATGAACAAAAAAGTGAAGAAAGCTATGGCAGAAAATCAGGAAATAAAATATATATGAACTGAGGGTAATAGCCCCCTCCAAACAAAACAAGACAAAACATGAAGCACAAAAAACGTAACTAAATATGCTCAGACAAGCTCTTAAGGCTTTAACAAAACACGTTGAATCAAAAATTAAAAAACTAAAAGTAACAATGACCTGAAAACAAGGAGAAATAAAAAGTTGTCTGTGGGTTTTGGAAATAAATAAAAGAAAAAGACAAAATGATCTCATAAAAGAAAAATAAATTACAAGGGGCCCAAGAAAGAGAGAATAGGTTGAAATGAAAATTTGCAAAGAGGCATTGAAAAAGGCAGGGGGAAAAAACCAAGAGGATAAACACACCATAAAGAAATAAGGAAAAATGGTCAGAGAGAAGATAGTGGAAAGGCAAGAGAGGCAAAGAAGGAATAATGTTTGTATTATTGGAGTCCCTGGAGAAGAAAAAGCAAAAACACTGATACAGAGCTAAGATTTAAAACTGTAAAATAAGAAAACTTCCCAGAAATAGAAAAAGACCTGACTTGACCCCTAGTACCTAGGGAAACTAACAGAGAATGATCAACTCCAAGACATGACCTGATAAAGCTGTTATATTTCAAAAACAAAAATAAAATCTTTAAGACCTCCAGGCAAAACGATCAATTAACTTATAAAAACCATTAGACTGACACAGACTTTTCAAAACCAACATATAAAGCAGGGCAACAATGGAGAAACATTTTTTAAAAGAGCAATGAAAGTATGGACCAAGGAAGATATATCCAACCAGGTTGTTCTTTAAGTTTCAAACTATAGAAAAACAGTTTTCAACATACAAGAACTCAGGGAATTCTAAACTCATCAGCTCACTTTGAGGAATTTACTAGGGGGTGAGCTGCAGCCAATCAAGGTATGACTGGGACACTTCTGCAAAAGGACTAATGGTGAGCATATTAAAATATACGTAAGAGAAAAAGTAAGAATGATGGTAGACCATTAATACACAAAATACATACTATGACAAAGTAGAAATAATGCAACTAACGCTGGGAGGAAGAAGATGAATAAAAGAGAAAACAGGAAAAAGTAAGTGCTATATAGGCAATAGGTATGTGTTAAAGGAATTGGAAAACAAACAAACAGGTAAACCAACTAGCAAAAGATTAGATAAATATGAAGTGCAACAACAAGGGTATATACTAGAATAAAAATACAAGCCTTCCTAAATAATAGAAGAAACTTATTTTAAAAAGAAAAGAATTTATAACTTGTAGAGAAGGACACAGAAAATACAGCAATATAAACATAATGATACAATATTAAAGCAGATTTGAGGAAAAAATCAGTCATAGCAGTAAATGCAAGTAACTCATTAATTCATAACACTTTAATTGGCACACAACAGAAGGTCCAACTATAAGCCACATACAAAACTTGACCTAAAACAACCTGATTTGGAAAGGCTGAAAATAAAGGGATAAATAAAAGAATGGCAGACAAATGGAAATCAAGAGATAGTCATACTGATATCAGACAAGGTAGATTTCAAGCCATAAAGCATTAAATGTAACACAGTAGAAAACATTTCTTCTTGTTGGTTTTTTCTTGGCTAGAGTTTTATCAGTTTTATTACTCTTTCCAAAGAACCATCCTTTGGTTTCATTGATTTTCTCTATTGTGTTTCTGTTTGTAATATAACTGATCTCTGTTCTAATCTTTATTATTTACTTCCTTTTCCTTGCTTTGAGTCTCATTTGCTCTTCTTTGTCTTAATTATCTAAGGTGGAATCTCAGGTTAGCGATTTTAGATCTTTCTTTTTTCTAATTTATATATTTAATGTTATGAAATTTCCTCTGGCACAGCATTAACAGTGTCCCGACGATTTTGATATGTTGTACTCTTAATTTTATCCAGTTCAAAATACCTTTTTAACTTCCCCCGAGAATGCCTCATGGACCCATGGGATATTTAGAAGTGTGTTGTTTTATTTCTAAATATTGGGTATTTTCCACATATTTTTGTTATCGATTTCTATATAAAAACCATTATAGTCTAAGAACATACTTTCATTATTTCTATTCTTTTAAAATTTGTTAAATTTTGTCTTATGGCTCAGAATATGGTCCATCATGAGGAGTAGTCCATGTGCACTTAGAATGTAAATTCTGCTGTTGCTGGTGAAACATTCTATTCATATCAATTAGGTACAGTTGGTTGATAGTATTATTCAGGCTAGTTATATATTTTCTGATTGTCTGCCTACTTTTTTTTATCAGTTACTGAGAGGGGAACATTGACTTCTCCAACTCTGAGTATGGATCTGTCTGCAGTCCTTTCAAATTGATCAGTATATTTGCCTCATGTATTTTGAAGTTCTATTTTTAGGTATAGAAACATTTAAGATTGTTACGTCTTCTTGAAGAGTAGACTTTTTATCATTATGTAATATCTCTTTTTATCCCTGATAATATTCTGAAGTCTCCTTTGTCTGAAATTAATATAGCTTCCCCTTAGTTAGTGGCTTCATGTTATATCTGTCTCTATACTTTACTTTTATTTATTTATTTTTTAACATTTTTTATTGATTTATAATCATTTTACAATGTTGTGTCAAATTCCAGTGTAGAGCACAATTTTTCAGTTATACATGAACATACATATATTCATTGTCACATTTTTTTCTCTGTGAGCTACCATAAGATCTTGCATATATTTCCCTGTGCTATACAATATAATCTTGTTTATCTATTCTACAATTTTGAAGTACCGTCTATCCCTTCCCACCCTCCGCCCCCTTGGCAACCACAAGTTTGTATTCTATGTCTATGAGTCTGTTTCTGTTTTGTATTTATGCTTTGTTTGTTTTTTTGGTTTTTTTTTTGTTTTTTTTTAGATTTCACATATGAGCGATCTCATATGGCATTTTTCTTTCTCTTTCTGGCTTACTTCACTTAGAATGACATCCTCCAGGAGCATCCATGTTGCTGCAAATGGCGTTATGCTGTTGGTTTTTATGGCTGAGTAGTATTCCGTTGCATAAATATACCACATCTTCTTTATCCAGTCATCTGTTGATGGATATTCAGGCTGTCTCCATGTCTTGGCTATTGCAATTATTGCTGCTATGAACATTGGGGTGCAGGTGTCTTTTTGAAGTAGGGTTCCTTCTGGATATATGCCCAGGAGTGGGATTCCTGGGTCATATGCTAAGTCTATTCCTAGTCTTTTGAGTAATCTCCATACTGTTTTCCACAGTGACTGCACCAAACTGCATTCCCACCAGCAGTGAAGGAGGGTTCCCTTTTCTCCACAGCCTCTCCAGCATTTGTCATTGGTGGATTTTTGAATGATGGCCATTCTGACTGGTGTGAGGTGATACCTCATTGTAGTTTTGATTTGCATTTCTCTGATAATTAGTGATATTGAGCATTTTTTCATGTGCCTATTGATCATTTGCATGTCTTCCTTGGAGAATTGCTTGTTTAGGTCTTCTGCCCATTTTTGGATTGGGTTGTTTGGTCTATACTTTACTTTTAACCTATTCATTTATTTATATTTCAAGTGGGTTTGTTATAGACATAAGGATACATATGAGTGCTAAAAGTCATAATTCATAATAAAGATATATCATTTATGATTATTTATGCATCAAATAAGACCTCGATCACCTTCATGAAGAAAAACTACATAAGATGACACTAATAATGGGAGACTTTAATAAACCACTCCCAGTACAAAAAAAGACGAAGTGGGAAAACTAAGTAGGTAGAAAGAAGACCTAAACAACAGAATCAGTTGGGTGGATTTTATGGATATATTGAATTCCCTTATAATAGCAAATACACATTATCTCAATAAATCGTGGCACAGGCACGATATTGACCAATACTGGAAAGCAAAGAAAATATCAGTAACTGCCATAAAATAAAAATATAACAAGCAACACTCTCTAGTTACAGTGTAATTAGACATTGTTAACAAAACAAAAAATAAAAAATTCTTTTCAATCTGAAATTAAGAAAACCTTCTATTAAACAACTCTTGAGTGAATAGACAGTGAAAACTGACATTACAGAGTTAAAATAATAAAATAACTACATTGAAACACTACATTTCAGAATCTATAGAAGGCATTTGTAACAGTGATCAGAGAAAAATTCACTACACTATACATTTTTATCAATAAAAATGAGAACGAAAATAAAATAAATGCTTAGCTCAAAAAAACCCCAGAAAAAGAAATAAAAGCAAACCCCTCAAAAGTGAACAAGGAAAAAAATTAGTAAAGTTAAAAACAGAAATTTACGAAGCAGAGAATAGAAAAAGAGTAGACATAATAAATCAGTATCATTGGAGGTTATTATCTTAAAATCATCAAAATAGTTAAATCAATAACTAAAGGGGGAAAAAGGAGAAAGTAAAATTGTACAAAACCAGCAATGAGAAGTGGAAATCTAAATAAAACCGAATATATTACTTTTCAGACCTATGTAAATACACTTGAAAACCGAAATGAAATGGATGATTTCTTATGAAGATTCAGGTTACTAAAATGAGCTTTTTCATCTTTTGATTTAGAAAGCTTAAATCTTAAATAGAAGGAGGAGAGGAATTTTAAGGATTTATCACCCCCTCTAAAAAAAATCCACAAAACACCAGGCCCAGATGATTTTACAGGGGAATTCTACCAAAGTTTCAAATACTGGTTTGTCCCAATGTGCTATAAATTATTCCTGAGTATTGAAAAGGAAGGAAAACTTTCCAGCTCCTTTTATGAAGTGACTATGACATGGATACGTAAATCAGATGAAGGCAATATTAGGAAACTAAAATAGAGAGCTGCATCACCCATGAATAATAATGCAAAAATACTGAATAAAACACTAGCAAACAGAATCCAATACCATGTTATGAAAATAATGTACCATGACCACATAAGATTTATTCCAGGAATGTAAGTTTGGTTCAATAATAGAATATCCATTAATCCAGTTTATTAAGAGATGTAGGGGAAAAAAATCATACGAGAACCTCCATAGATGCTGAAAAAAGCCTTTGACAAAATTCATTATCCATTTGTGAAGAAAACACTGAAGAAACCAGTAATTTAACATGTGACAAAGGTGTTACCTCAAATCATTTGGGTAAAGATGGGATATAGATGGACTTTTTCATAAGTATTTCTGGGAAAACTGGGAAATCTTTTGAAAAAAAGATTAATTATATCCTCATCTCACATAAAAGACATGAACAGACTCTAAATGGATTGGGATCCAAATGTCAAAAATGATCCCATGCAAGCACTGGAAGAATATTAGGCAAATTCCTCTTTATGCTTGAGGTAAGGAATGCCTTTCTAAATACAACTCAAAATCCAGAGGCAATAAAAGAAAAGATCAATTACTTTGATGACATACAATCAAAAAAAAAAATGGCAAAGAACACTGTAAACAAAGTCAAAGATAAAAGGCAAGCTGGGAGAAAAATATTTGCAATGTCTACCATAGAAAAAAAGGCTTATGTCCTTATTATATAAAGAACTCTTAAAAATTGAGGAACAAGCTACCAAGAAGCCAAAATAATAATGGAAAAAAGACATGAACAGACAATTCACACACACACACATACACACACACACACACACACGCATGCACACTTCCTAGCTCTATCTATAGAGAGGATCTAGGAGCAATGATACCCCAGTAGCAATGAGCTTTGCTCCTGAGCTACTCTACAGATCTTGGTTTCTAAATACCTTGCTCACACAAAAGGAATCAGGGATCCTCAAAGAAGTGGGTGATTCCAGAGCTAGGGCAAAGAAAATACAAGACAAGCCTGGAACATCTTGTGATGACTAAAAATAAAGAAGTGCTCCGAAAGGATGGTGCAGGTAAAAAGGAAAATAGGTTTCAAACTGAAAGTGCCCCCAATGGCCAAAGATGGAACCGTCTGAGAAAGGAAATAAATAACAGTAGTATTGGATTATAACTCATAAAATAAGTATGCAGAAGTCCATGCATGGTATAAATAATTCAATAAATGGGAGAGCAGCTCTTCCTTAGGGAACTGTGTCAGTTAATCAATGCAGAAGAAAAGAGGGAAATAGAGAATCACCATGAAAACACCACAGTAATAATTGTTGCCGGAGAGTCCACTGATGGAGGTTAAAATTAGTGGGCCAAAATTTGAGGAGAAACAGATTATTTCCATAGTCTTCAAGTATCTTCCCCCAAGGTAGTTATTAATTACAAGGGGAAAAAATGATTACTTAATCGTGTAGAAACTCAGCAGACACTTTAAACAGGTGATCATAGTTAGCATCACTAGCGATAACACGTTAGCATCTTGAATCCCAAGATATCATGCCCTGAGAAAGGTTCAGTATTACATGATATTCTTGCTAGAAATGCATAACCTCAATCTAACCATGAGAAAACAAGACAAACCCAAATTGGAGGATATTCTCAAAATAAGTCATAAGTACTCTTCAAAAATATCAAGGTCACGAAGGTCTAGGAAAGACTGAGGGACCGTCACAAATTGGAGGAAATTAAGGTGACAGGATATCTAAATGCAATGTGAGGTCCCAGATTGGATTCTTGAACAGAAAAAATGACATTGGGGGGAAAAGTGACATGTGAATAATTTCTGTAGTTCAGTTACTAGTATTGTGCTAATTTTAATTTCCGGTTTTGATCACTTTAATATGGCTATATAAGATGTTAACATTAGGGGAAGCTGAGTGGTGGGTATATAGCAGCTCTCTGTAGTACTTTTGTAATTGTTCTGTATGTCTAAAATCATTTCTAAATAAAAAGAAAAAGGAACAAAGGACAGACAAAAAATACCTCTCTTTCTGAAGCTATCATTCTGATGGGAAAAACAGGAAAAAAGGATAAATACAGTAATATAAGTTAGAAAAAACTGAGCCTACCCTTGTAGGAAATAAAGGGAAAACCTGCGGTAACGCACGGTCTTAAGCCTTTTCTGGGATAAGCAGACTTAAATTTCTTCACGTTGATACTTTCTGATTGCAGACTTGAGTTGCTGCGCAGTTATTTTAGGAATCTTTGCTGAGTTTTCGGTATTAATATGAATATATGGTGCTCTAAACAGTTTGAATCAGGTGTGACAAGGACATTGTTCCTGGCTTCCCCCACCTTTATCAGCTTCTTTGATGGAGTCTTCCTGAGATCCATTGTCCTTTCCACCTCTTCTTCCCAGGATGTATCTCACTGAGGCCCTTGCTCCTAATTTACATCCCTTAGAGAGAAGGAGGCAGGTTGTTGATGTCCAGTGGGGATTGGCCCCGGGGGCTTCTGAGGAGACCCTAGCCCAATCCAACCACAGAAGTAAGCCTTTTTAAATGAAAGTTTATTGAAAGTTTGTTTTTCAGTTTAAAAGGTAATGCAGGAGAATTATAAAAAAAAATTGGAAAACACAGAAATGTAGAGAAAAAAAGATCATCCAAATGTCACTCCCTCACCGCCCTCCAGAGACTACTATTTACTTTTTGGTGCATTTGCTTCTAGTCTTCTTCCTTTGCATCTGTTTTGTGTAGTTCTGATGATACTGCTTATATAATTGTGTAATATCCATTTTACCTTCAGAAAAAGAAACTCACTTTTGGATTATTATAAATATTTTATAAACACAACTCATGAATGAATACTGTTTCTTCACATGGCTGTGGACCCAAGCCCTCCCCTATTTTTGGATATTTCATTTGGAGGACTTACATCTGCAGGATGCCAACTATGGGTGAGGCAGAGGAATGAGTACTGGGCTTGAAGCAGGAGTCATGGGTTAGAATTTTGACTCTGTTCCTTATAAAGCTTTCAAACTGTGTTCTGCTCGTCTTCCCTCTCTGATCTTTTTTTGTTTGCTGAAAAATGCCATAAATCGATCTATAATCCTCAAGGTTCCTTGCAGCTTTAGCATTCCATGATTAGAACATCTTTTTAGTTAAAAGTTTCTGTGAGGTTTTCAGCCATTTCCCAAATTGTATACATCCGTGTATCAATATTGATACTGATACTGACATGTTGTTACATCAGAGTTTATTTAGGATGTATTTGTGTGGCTCAAAGTGCCAGGTAATGCTACCCACCATAGTTTTTGTTTCATCAGCAGGCACACTCTTTGGCACCTGGGAACTCTAAAAAAAGACTTTTAGAAGTTTTATGTATTCTCCCTGCTTGTATAGAAATCCTCAGTTTATATATTACACCAGGTCCTTAACTAATGGACTTACTGTGAGAAGTTTGTTCCTTATTTTATGATTATCTTCAAGTCTCGTGGAGACTGTGAACTTCTTGTCTCTATAAACTGTCCTGATACTTGTTCAACCTTAGAAAATGTTAATTGTGAACACAATTCTTACAGAAAGTTTCAATCATCATTTTATCAGTGAACTTTGAAAAATTACACTTTGGTGAGTGTGTAGATTCTAACTGGCTACTTGGAGGCTTATTAATACAGGTTAATGAATCTGTAAAAAAAAAAAAAAACTCACTAAAAATGTGCTTTTGATTGAAGGCAGATACTCTAACCCAAACTGTGGCGTGTGAAAATGGAAGGAAAATACCAGGTATCATGTCCATCCTTCACTAGCTCTTGAATATGAGATCAAAAGATTTTTTTTAAAGATTTTCTTCACACACACCACATTTGTCTCTCATGCTTTGCTTATCTACCTCAAATGCAGAGAGAGAATATGGCTGCCGTTTGGTCTGGGCAAAACATTTGCCCAAACATAATTCAGCAAATCAGAAGGGGTAGGGAAAAATTCTATTCTGATACAAATCAGCGGATGGATTTGGGGACACAGAAAACAGCCTGCATATAGGCCCTATATTGGCAAGATTTTTATAACCCACAGATGCCATGTAAAGGATACCATGTTGGAGAAGACATACATCTATTAATGAGGTTGATGGAAAATGGAAGTACGGCCAGAACATTTCCCTCTCCAGAGCCTGTGGCTTTGCTTTTGGTTTTATTCTTTAATTGAGAACTGCTTTGGCACTTTACACCCAATAGAGCCAGTATAATTCATTCCAGGAAGGCTGGCTTTCAATAAGGTGAATTGCATGTCTTGTCTAATTAGAGCTTACCATTTTCTCTTTTCAAGCATTGCTATGGGGCAAAGTGCTGCCATAACTTGGGACCTTTTGGAACTTAATGAACACTTGCTGACAATTATTGACTAGAGAGACTATCAATCCTCAAAAAGAAAACCAAAACCGAAACCAAAACATCAACAATTATCTTATAGACCCTTGGGTGGAAATTTGCATATTTCTCCAAAGGTTAAGATTTTCCTTAATTAATAGGTCAAAGAACAAGTATTTTATGATGTAATTAAGAATGATTCAAGATGTGATGGTTTAAGATGTTAGGATTGCATGATTTGGGTGTGTGACTGAGACTTAGGGGACCTGGTTATGGTTCTGACTCTGATATAAGTTGCTGTGTGATCTTCCTGAGCCATTTGGACCTCTGTTGGCATAGAGATAGTAGGGTTCCTGGTGGTGCTGATATTCTGTGATTCTATGATATAGAAAACCAAGTGCTGGCAGAAAAGAACAAGGTGGTCTTGGAGACATCATCCTGCTGATAAATTTAAATTTAAGTAATGTAATGTCATGATCTGATAAGTAGAGTCAGGAAGTGTGGGGAGTTGACATAAGGATGACTGAGGCTCAAGTGTGATGCCTTGAAGTGCAGCTTGGTCAGGGATGTGGCTCTCTTCTTGGCTATAGTCTCTCAGAAGTCAGTGAAGGAACTTTGCATTGGAAGACATCTTTTCATTGGATCCCTTATAGCAAAGCTAAGAAGACCATCAGGGGGACCTACTTTCCCCTTCACAGTAGATTATGTTTTCATTTGCAGTGGATCCAGAGGCATCTGATTCATTGAGTTAGTTGTAGGTTTAGGGGAGAAAGAGCCTAAGAGGGGCCATTGGGTAAGTGATCTAAAGCCTTCTCAGCCACGCATCTGCAGTAGTCCAGGCCCACCCTGAGTCTCTCCCCCATCATCCTGATCTGCTTCAGTTGCCATGAAAAGAGGAAGCAGCAACCACCGAGTGGCAGGGCAACATGGCCTCTTTGGAGCAGCCATTCCTGGGAGGTCAGGTGATTAAGCAAAATTTCCCCAGACTGAGGCCTCTGCTCTCCCTTCCCCCATGGAACAACCAGACTGATTGTACTGCTGATCCATCCCTGAAGCTTTCAGTTACCAGATGAATAAATTCTGGGGATCCAATGTACAGAGATGTAACATACAGATCGAATGGTAACCATAGTTAATAATATCATATTGTATACTTGAAATTTGCTAAGAGAGTAGATTTTAAGTGTTCTTACCACACACATACACAAAATGGTAACTGTGGGAGGTGATGGATGTGCTAATTAGCTTGATTGTGGTCATCATTTCAGGATATATACGTATATCAAACTATCACTTTGTACACCTTAATATATACAAATTTTGTCAATTACACCTCAATGAAGCTGAAGAAAAGAGCAGTTCAAAGCTTGAGAGACTTACCAATGCATTCTGCCTTCTGAAAATAGAAAGTCAGAGCAGCTAGAAGTTTACTTGAGGCAGTCATTTCTTCTATAGCCATTGCTAATGATCTGATTGTTAACAACTTAATAGAAAAATAAAATTTCACATGATACTAAGAACCAGGAAGCTTTACACAAAGACACTGACTTAAAACTCTTCTGAAAGTTTCAGTACGAAAATCAGTGATCTGAACCCCCTCCAAAAGATGATTACCACAGAAAAAGAAGTTTAAACTTCTTAATATTATTTTGACAGCATCAAAACTTGCAACTTATTAACCAGGTTCTGGGACCCTTGACCATTTACCAGACAAACAAACAAACAAAAACAAAAAATCCCCACTACAAACCAAGGAAAACTCTACAAGCACAGCCAGTGCATTTAGCACACCTGATCTCAGCTGATGGAGAAGACTGAGAGATGGCAGCCCTAGGGATGGTGAGGGAACACATTTTTATGCGGCTTTTTACCATTTACAAAGCGCTTTCATACACATTAGGTTTCCTCTCTGGCCACTGGGAAAATGCTTGACTTCCCTCTGGAATCCAGCCCTTCAACCCTGCAGAGTGGGCTCTGGAAGAGACTCTTGGCAGCCAGCCTGCTGAATGGGTTTATGAAGGCAACCCAGGGACAGGGCTCTGTGCTCCAGGAAGCAGAGTTCTCCATCGCCGCTTCAGGAATGGAGATGATTGATCTGGGTAATCGAGGTGAATCTTCACTTTACCTTTCTCATCATTATAAATTACCAATCTGCATTTAGTCATGGACTCGGAGGTTGTGTAATGGGACTTCAAATCAAGAAGACATAGAATGTCAGAGCTGGAGTGTTTCCAATCCCCTGAATTTATAGACAAGGGAATGGAGCCTTCGAGAAGTTAGGAGAGAAAGCCATAGATTTGCAGTCCCCCAGCTGCACAGTCTTGCACTGGAGAGAATTCCTGAGGACGCCTCCCAGCCCACCACCATGCACTCCCACACAGTCAACTAAAGAGGTATCTTAGCCCTAGATTCCTAATCTCCAGGAAAAAGACCCATCTGAGTCTCCTTAAACGATGAAGCAAGAATTACTCCACCATCTTCTTGCTTCCTGTTGCCTATCTGGCTGACTTTCTTTAATATGAGGGCATGGCTCAGCCAACTGCCTTCCCCCAGTTCAGCCACAGTTGAGATCAGGGAAATTGCACCACGACAGTTTTTTTTTTTTTAAATCCAACAGTAAACTGATGCCACTGCTGTCCCAGACTCCCAGGATGCTGGAGTTCACTGGAGCAGCCTTGGGACTATAAAATAATGTGGTCCGTGGAACCAGCACCAGACTTGGTGCCTAGATGATGGTGTCCTGGCCTCAGCTGCTCAGCTCTACCACCTTGTGACCTTGGCCAAGTCACTTAACTTATTTCCTCAACTGTCAAATCGAGATAATGGTCCCTTCCTTGCTGACTTTCCCTGGGCTACAGTGAGATGAAACCCTTTGTGAAGACGGAATGGAGGCTGTGGGGCAACATGTGCTTTGGCAGCAAACAAACTTGAGGACAACGCCTGGCAAGTGCTCAGCCTCTTCAAGCCTCAGTTTCCTGTTGCAACATAGGTATAATAGTAGTACTGACCTCAGAGAAACATGGTGAGGTGTGAATGAAATAATGTTTGTAAAATGCTGAGCACCCTGTCTGGCAAGTAAAAAGGCTCAATCAGTGTTATTTCTGTTTACTGTTATGCTAAATATGTACAAGGAATCATAGCAATGCACCATCTAAAATGAAAATAGCATCAAGTTCAAGTACTGTGAACCTAGTTAAGCAGTTGATTGACATAAAACTATATGGTGTTTGATGTTTAGGATCCAGTAGAAACCCAGGGACTTTGGAAGATCTCTGGAATGGGGTCATTGTCTACAATAATCAGGAAACCCAAGAGGAGAGTCTTTTGGTTGGGATTCATGATTGAGATCCAAAATTCAAAATGGTAGAACCAGAAGTTGTGAAAAAAAATTACATGTAGATATTCATGAGATGCATTCTAAGTTGAGAGAATTGTCCCAATCCAATGTGAAATCAACTCCTGAGATCACCACCTTCAAGGAGGCTGGTTGGATAGACTTGCTATGTGTCAGATCTTGCACGAGGCTATGATGACAGAGACTCCGGTTCTGAGAGCACTGACATGAAACAAGTAAGGATGGACGTTCTGAAGTTAGAAAGGATTGAAATGTGCCTTCCACAAGGATCATCCTGGATACTGTGGCCCATGTACGGAAACTGCCCCAAGCTCAGAGTCAGCGTTGGTCCATTCCAGCCAGACCTACGACAGCACCAGGCTGCTCCACCAGAGGGAGAGCCACAGTGATGGAAGCTGATGTTTCCCAAGGGAGCCCATGGAGTTCTTTCACAATCTGCCTCAGATGAGCTGGAACCTTGATCGATTTCCTCCTGGATAGTAACTCAGCCTGACTGCACACACCAGGTCAGAAACAAACGCTTAATATTGTAAGTCAAAATCTGAGGTATGACAGGGTGACACATTGTATCACATGCTGTCAATCTGTTCATTTCCCGGAACTGACATGCACAGTGAAACTTTCTTAAATTAATCTTAATTTGTAGACACTATCTACCAGACCCTGCATGACAGTGCCTTTACTACAACTCTAAGAATGGAGGATTTCAAATTCTTTGAAAGATTCATGCCCAGAGACTCCAAATTAAACTCCTTTAAATGTACTTCAAATCAAAAAACCTGCTTTAGAAAGTCTGAGAATCAGCAGTTCTATACAATTGAGCCTCTTAGAATGATTTCTGATTTCATACTTCAGGAGATTGGGTCATGGAGTCTCAGTTTTGATGCTCTCCTCTCTGCAAAGACAGCTTGCTGTTGGCCTAGTGGTCCTCCAGTAGGTCTCTGAATGGAGGAGATTGGTGGGGTATGGAGGGGCCCTCAACAGAGAGAATGGGAGAAGCCAGCAGAGAGAGGTGGGCCCAAGGGTAGAGGTTGCAACTTCTGAAATATTGAGTTGAGCTGAGAGCTGTGTTGTTAGATCAAAGAGGCTCTTTTCTGGGCAAAGCCAGGACCACAGGTTGGCCCACAGCAATCTTCCACCTTTGCTAAGATGCCCCGGGGAGTGGAAAGGGAGGGAAGCAACCTGACCCCAAGGGACTCGATGGTGGAGCATGCAGTCTGACAGCCACAGTTGGCTCTGATTCCGGAGAGCCTTCATACCTCCTATGGCAACCTGCTTTCCCTTCCTTCCTGCCAGTGTGACAGAGGAACAGGGCTTGGATGCATATCTGAGGATTCACTGAAAAGCCCAGTTCTAAGGCTCCTGGCTCCATCTGATCAGGGATGGGCAGGAGGAGGAGGGCAGAAGGTGAAGCTTCTACCCTGCCCAGGAGCTGATGCTCAGACAGTGAGCGAGTGCTGGGCCTGAGGGCCAGCCTGGCCCCTTCAGCGCTGCCTTTCTCATCTTCATCCTTGTTCCAGGAGGGTGACTGAGGGTGGGAGCTCCTTCGGCCAGCCCAGCCTTCCAGCCCAGCCTTCCCTCTCGGATTTGAGCTCCGGAAGGGAAAGCCCCAGCCCCTCTTTTGAAGCTGCAGCCGGCACCACTTGTCTCTTCTCTCCTTCCCGCAGGCACTTCTGTTCCAAGTGCCGCTTCTTGCTGGCTCCCTCTGCTTCTGCTTGGTCTTCCCGCTGATTGGGAAGAAAGTGCACCAGTGGGGTGATGGGGGTCTGGAACTCTTAAAGGAGCAGCTTTATTTCTGTTGGAAATTTATTTACCCAGCGCATGATATTTTTTTCTCCTTCCCCAATCAATGTAATCTGGCAAGAAAAGTGAATCAGATACAAAGTGACCATAATCACCATTTAAATGTTAATTGTAAATGTTCTGGTTTTCCTCTAAAGATTTTCAAGCAGATCAAGCACTAGCCCTGGTGACAATCATTATTAGCAATCAAATCCAATTCGAGGATCATTTACTAAGTGAATTAAGTTTGGGGGCCACGGATCTGAGCAGGGCAGTCCCTGCTGCCTCAAGGGCTCAGAGTCTAGGGCTGAAGACTGGAACTCCACCAGTTAAGAAGGCACAGAGATAATCTGAAAATCCCTGGCATCATTTTTGCCAATAGCTCTTTTGCCCTGGAGTCTTTGACTGAGGAGTTTATAAGTAGCCAAATTGACAAGGCAATTTGAAATGCAATCTTCCCTTGGCTGCCCATTGGTTGACTCGAAGTCAGTTAACTAGCATTTGTTTAGAACTTAGCCCTATGCAAAATAAATAAACAAAGCAAAGCTTCATCAGCTGCCAGGGTTGCAGTATCTCAGTGTCTTGTTTCTGTATGTTAGTGATGTGCTTTTTTTCCCATACAAAGAATGCGAGAGACCAAACTCTGGGCCCCTGCAAGCTCAGATTCTGAAGTCACTCACCTCTTGGAGCTGTAGCACCTTCTGCTGGATTCAGCCCTGCCTAACCCGGCTTCCCAGATTCTCGGTTCTAATCTCGGTTCTCCCTTTAGAAGAAATGTCAGATCTTGGGCAAACGAACTCAGTCTCAGTGCCTCCCGAAATGCCAGAACGCGGTCCCGCCCCTTCCGACACCGCTTTCTCGCATCCGAGGCCGGGAAACCTTTCCCCAAAGACTTCACCTAAAGGGATCCGCCCGGTCCTGGACCACCAGTGGAGGCTGAAGGGAGGGAGAGGCTGCACGCGGAGGGACACAGACTCTCTGGCCAGAAGTGAGAGAGGCAGCGGGTGGGTGGGAGAGTGGGACACACTCAGTGGATTTCCCATTTCGCAGAGGAGGAAAGTGCGGAAGCCTTCTGCCCAAGGCACGAGGTGGCTGTGCGGGGAAGGTGATAGTGCAACCCAGTTTCCCAGCCTCCCAGTCCCGAACCCAAGGACCGCACCGGGCCGTCATTTGTGCCTACCCTTGCAGCCTACGGAATCCAGGGCCCAGAGCATGCGGGCCTACTAGGTGCGCGACGCGCCCTTCAGCCCTGCACGGTACTGCCGCATGCCTGGCCGGCCTTGGTGCGGACATGCGGCGCCGCGGGGACGGTGAAGGTGACCGCCTTCTCCTTCTTGGCCCCGAGTGCTCTGCGCTGCGGGCCCGAGGGATGCTCGGGCCTCGGGCCCACCAAAGTTTGCTCCTGCACTCGGGGCCCGGAGGAGCGTCCCCAGGCAGGGACTGCGCGCGCCGCAGCGGGGGTCGACCACCATCCCCGCGGCAGTTTGTGAGCTCTTTTCTGGTTCTGAACCGTAACTCCCAGTGGTCGGAGTAGCTGGGGGTTCAGAGAGAGGGTCTCCTTCCTAAAGCCTGCTTCCTGGCCCCTCCGGCCACCCTCCCGCATCCCTGCAACTGCCCCTCCGGCCGGGACCCGAGCCCGGGTCCCCAGCTCTGCGGCCGCTCCCAACAGCTGATTTTGCCAGAGGGGGGTCCCATGCGGCGCGGGCGGGCAGGGGGAGCCCCTGCCAGATCCGAGGATGATAACGTGCCGGCTCCATGTCGCGGCTTCGGGCTGTCCAGGCTCGGCCCCCTGTGAGTGCGTAAGTGTGTGACGCTGCCGCTGTCCCGGCCGCCGCCGCCCCGCCGCCCCCGCCCCCGCCGCCGCCGCCGCCGCCGCCCCCGCCGCCCCGGAGCGCAGGACCCGGTACCTCCAGCGCCCGCCGCCGCCGCCGCAGATGCGGCCTGGGCACTTTTAGCTGGGCGGGAGGGCCGGAGAGCCGGGCCGCCGAGAGCTGCGAGCGAGCCGCGCCGAGAGCCGCGCAGACCCGCCGCGAGCAGGGACGGACGCCCGCCCGCCGCCGCCGCCGCCGCCGCCCGGCCGCTGTGGATCTATTCGACTTTTTCAGGGACTGGGACTTGGAGCAGCAGTGGTAGGTGTTGATTTTTTCCTTTCTCCTTTGCTGCGCAGGTCCCCGGGCCGGGGCTGGGCTTTTCGCCTTTGTTAAGAGGAGCCGGGGGTTGGTGGGGGCGCCCCGGACGCCCTCCTACATACTCTTGGCCACCTCTGGCCCCGGCCTTCGCGACTCCTCGGTCGGGTGGCCCGGGTGGGGGGAGGTGCGGCCCGGGGGAGAGATGCAGGTCCCGAAAGCGTCGCTTGGCACTCCAAGTCCAAAGAGTTGCATTTGGCCCAAATCGGATCCGGTGCTGCCCGGGGGCTGAGCCGCGCGACCTCCGCCGGGATTTTCTCCCGGAATGGCTCGCCGGGCGGCCTCCCAGCGCACCGAATGCTGCCTGCCCGAAATACCCCAACTTTCCAGGTGCCCAGCGCCGGCGGCCGGCCGAGGGGAGCGGGCAGTGGCAAGGTGCCACCGGCGGCCCTCTGCTTCCTCGGCGGCCACCGCCCCCGCCGCCACCTCGGTCCCCGCACGGCGCGGCGCACACACCTTCCCTTCCACCCGCTCCGGCCGCGTTCCCCGCACTCGGGCGCTGAGGGGCGGCTTCGGGGGCCACCGCGCGAGGGACCCCGGGTCCGGGCCAACTTCGACGTTTGGCTTCCAAGACTGAGGGGTTTTGAAGTTGGCCCCTAAAGTTGGCCGCTCCAACGTCAAGGCACATTTAATTAGCGGTCGGGCCCCTGTCCGCCCCCCACTGGGAGGCAGCCGCAGGTTTGTGAAATGGGCAGCCAGCTCGGATTCAGAGGTTTAGTCACCTCTTCCCCAAATGTCGTCAACTTGTTGCTGAGAGGTTTTTGAAAGATGGTGCAGAGGTGGCTGGGGAGCCGGAAAGTTGTTGCTCTGCGTGATGTGCGCGCGCGTGTGCATAAATAGTGATGTACACATGTATTAACTTGTGCAGAAACTTCACCTCCTGCACCAACGTTATCGTTGTTAATTTGTCAGAACATTTTAACGTTATCAATTTGCCCCCACAGCCGACAGAATTAGATGGGGTGGGGGTGGGGGGATGAGGCGCGGCGGTGGCGACTTAGAATTGCACTCTTGACTATTGCCTTTTAAAATGTGGTTAGAATAATCTATAGTACCGACCGACAGTGCGAAATCTTTTGCAGTGTTAAACTAGTGGCAACCGTTAACTATGAATGCTGTGTATTTTTACAAGGATTTCCCTTGCTGATGTGATATTTTAGGCAACTTCCTTCTTTAGAAAAGGGTCATACTCTCAGCCAATAGCTTCATTATGCCAATCATGACTCCTTTAGTTGCAAATCCAAGATAATCAGAACTTAAATACATTTTATTTTACAGCAATTCCGGATAAGCCCTTGAAGCCACAAATTATGCTGTATCAGTATTAATCTGTAAGGCATTTTTGATACCATGCAGGGTTTTATCAGCTTTGTAGAAAAACATGTTACATTTTTTAATAACCACGCTGTTGTTATTTAAAAGTAAAGATCACAATAAAATTACTGTTCTATTATATTATGCTCCTGCACTCAGCCTTTACTCTGCCTCACTAATTTATTTTGCAGGCAACTGATAACCACAGCATTACTATTTGCATACAATTTGCCTAATGTATGGTGTGGGTAACATCATTAACAGACATTGTTATAATTGATTTTGTGGGTGTAGTTCAAATGTTAAACATATATACAAGGCATTAAGTTTTTAAAAACGTGTTTATTTTATTATTTTAATTTCAGTTTGATCTTAGGCACATGCAATTGCATATTTAAAGGGGGTGGCCTGTTAGATTGGATTTCTTTTTTCAGAAAGATACTCCTCCTCTTCCCTTTTTGGAGACTATCTTTTATTATATTAAGGAAAATGCAAAACCTCATTTCCTCCAGATCCCTAAATATGCCACATCAGTCAAGAAACATGTAGACTTGGACACTCTGTAGATATTATGTGAAATATCAATGAATTAGTATAACACGTCTGCATAATTAAGCCGGCCTTTTCCCTCTGTGCACACGTTGCAGGAAAATTTCTCCTTACTGTTTGATTGTGAAGGGCAAGCTTCCTTATGCATCTGTGTTTGTAAACATTTGTTATGTGGTTGTGCATCTGTGTTTTGTACACCCCTACAGAGAAAAGGAACATAAATGTGAATAGTGGATGAACTAAAAAGCTTGCCATTGCCTTAAATAGAAATCTGTACCTTTCCAAACTCTCTATGGACATCCAGAGCATGCCAATTACATGTTCATTATATGTTTACTTCCCCTCCTGGGGAGTAAGCAATTGCTTAGAATGATGGCATGCCTCACTCCCCACCCCTCAACCCACCAGGAGGTCCTAGGAAGAAAAAGGCTAAAGAACAAACTCATCTTCCAAGACCTCCTGAAGAAAGACTTTACATTCACCGGCATTTGTGTTATTTGCAAACACTAGGCTATAGTAAACAAAAAGTGCGTGCCCATTTAGCAACATACACATTTGTCAGGAAGAATGTGAATGGAAAGGATGGGGCACGGGGGACCTGCAGTGGGGCTGTGCCGAGGCTGGGGGTCTGGAAGTGCTCCGTGCCTGACGCAACAGACCCCGGAATTTCATACACCGTGAGAAGATCTTAATGGGTTATGCTCTGGACTCGATTAAAGGGCCAAAGCTCCTGTTCTTTCAGATTCTTGGGTGAATGAGCAATGTTCACCTGCGTCTGAATTTCACATGAACCAGTCTGTGAAAGAAGAGGGAGGCGCAGATGGCTGTGGGCACCAAAGACACCACTTGCTCTTAAAAAAAAAAAAAGGAAAAATGATAAGGAAAACATCTATCGTTTAAATCATCCCATAGACTTATCTGTGGTAACATGGGAAATGAATTCTTGAGGTATCTGGGGATCACGTGGCTTGATTTGGACTTGTTTACCAGCAAGGAGGATGTCATGAGTCCCCTTTTCAGGGGATGGGGTGGAGAGCGAAATCTGAGGGGCCTTTCAGCCCTGTGAGTGCCCCTCCCCTGTTGATTAGGTGTTGCTTTTTGATAGACCTAGGTTCTGTGTGGGGGTGCTTGTCTCCTTTTCATGATTAAAGAAGAAGGGAAGAAGAGAGGAAGGAAGGAAGGAGAGACAGATACAGGAAGAGGCAAATTCTAAAAAACAAAAAGGGAAAAGGAAACCACCGTAATAGCAAAAATCACAATGCTCAAAAGCCTGGTAAAAATTGTAGTGAAGCAGTTGTGACAGGGGCCGACTTCTCACTGTGAAGGCTGTGGGCCGGCATCATTGGTGTGTAGTTTTTATGTGATGCTCACAAGTAGCCTAATTAGAGGCGAGCTTGCAAATGGGCAGTTATACAGGAAGAGACTTAAACTCACTAAACTGTTATATAAATGGAAAGTTCAAAGGTCTGCGTGGGGCTGTCCGGGCTGGGAAGGGCCCATGTGTGGGCCAGGCTTCTCCTCCCCTCCCGGGGCTGCCCTGGCAGCCCCCACTTTCCCCAGTTTTCCTCGGCCTTGTAGGGGGCGGGGACCCTGCTCTCCAGACAAAAGTGAACTGTTTCGGCTCCAGCTGGGCATGGCCCTGCACTACAGCAGCCCAGCCACCTCTGCCTGGTCTGCGCGCACAGACCTTCGAGGCCTCCTTTGCTGCAATCCTCTGGAAATGCGGAAGAGGCCTGTTTATGGATGGGGAGGTTGGGGAGAGACAGAGAACACAGCCTTCATCTACCTGGGGGTGGCAGGAATGTGGAGGCGGCGGGGCGGGGCCCTGGATCCTGTTTTGACCAAGGCCTCCATCCTGCCAGAATTTCTCTTTCTCTGTCTCCATCCATTCCTCTTTCCCCCGCCACTGTATTTATCTTCCAGTAAAAGGGAGACAGTCGATGGTCCATCCTCTTTGCTAGTACTATATGCATCCTTCAGCGTGGTTGAGCATTCATTCAGCAAACCACTTGGGGTTGAGTTTCTTAAGGGAACGTATGGGGAGGTGAGACTCAAAGTGGTGAAACTAGCTAGGGATGAGGTCTCCTCCACAACCTCTCAAAACCCCCAGAGCATAAATGCTATCTCCGTGAATCTTAAAAGACACATCTATTGGCCAAGGAAGAAAATGATCGCATGTTAGAAATCAGTTTAATGATACATGAATTGTTTTGCTGATGATTCAGTCAAGCATTTAAGAAGTTTAAAATATACAAATCAAGATTGAAAATGACTACCTCAAAAATGAATCTGTCATTATAGACATAAACGAGGTTCCAAACATTCAAGCATTTTGTAGATGGATAAAAATTATATTGTATTTAAACGTGCTAATTATAGTTGAATAGAAATGGTTTTAATGTGCTGCACCTTTATTTCATGCTGGTTATTTTTAGCTAAGACTATTTCTTGTGCAAAATTTGCACGTGTTTAACATAATTTCAGAATCGTAAAACTCCAATAACATGGCCATCTCTGGAACAATCTAAAAGCTGTAGTCCTAGGAGCTTATAGCTGTAGGTCATACCTCAAAAAAAGGAAACTGCCATATACTTGATTAGCTTGTTCTATAGACAAAGTGGTTGGTACCGTGACTACATTTTTCACTTTTAATTTTGTCTTTTTCTGATTGCTGTGGGATAAAGGAAGAGATTTTTAAAACTGGTTTGCTGATAATAGAAAGAAATGTACTGCTGATTAAAGAACTCAAGACCACAACCTGGAGAAACCTTTTTGGGGAGTGTGTGTGTGGTGTGTGTTTCACCTGTGTGTGGTCGGCCGCAACATCATCATTGCTACTGTTACTCGGGTATTTACTCTGTGCCCCAAACATGACTAAGTAGCTAGTGCTTTAAATATTCAGCCCCAGTTAATCCTTCAGACCGCTTTATGAGATAGGACGTGTTATGAGCTCCATTTCAGATGAAGAAATGGAGGCTCCAGCAACTCAGTGATGCAACCCAGATTCCAGCCTAGATGGAGCTGACTCTAGCAGCAACTGGCATTTTGTCTGAGCCTTTCCAACACGTGGAATCCTTCCCCATACATCATCTCATGCGGTCTTGTGAATGAGAATGTGCTGGTGTTATTCCCATTTTACAGATGAACAGACAGCCCTAGGGAGGTTGATTGACTCACCCAAGTTCACGCAGACTGGTTAGGAGGAGGGCTAGGTCAGAAATCCACATCTCCCAATTTCCAGCTCAGGTGTCTTTCCGCCAAACCTCATTGCCTGTTATTTATTGTTACTGTGGGGGCTCAAGCATTTAGCTCTCATTGTGGGGGCTCGAGCATTTAGCTCTCATTGAAACAAACTGATTGGATTGTGCATATTGATTGTGTTAAAAAAAATCTGTGGAATGACCGTGTAATCAACTAGCCATGGAAGTTGGTTTTTTCCTTTTAATTAAAAAAAGAACAATTTATGTACTGATAATCTCTTACCACTTCTTTTATAGATGCCTCTTTAATGAAAATATATGAATGGCAAATTATAATATATATGTATATAATTTGCCATTCATGTCTATTGTATATAATATATATATAATTTTCCATATAATATATACATATGGCAAAACTCAAGTCCTTGAGAACTGTCCATTTAAATTTGAATGCCCTAATTTTGAAGATTTGACACTTAAAGAAGACCACGGTATATTTGTCTGGTTAATTGGGAGCCTCAAATCTGGGGGTGGGATGCAGATGACATTTCTGTCTAAAGCTTTATAACTTACCACATGTATTGTTGGATTTGGTTTTCACAATAACCATGTGGGTTTGTCAGGACTGGTCTTACTAGCTCCATTTTGTAGCTGTGAAAACTGAAGTTCAGAGAGGTTAAGTGACTTGCTTAAGTTTACACAACGTGTGGATGGTCTTAGGACTTGTGTTTATGGCTCTTTTTCACCACGTCACTACTGTTCCCTTCAGTCGTTTATGTTTTAATATCTGCATTGCTTCCTAGGGAATGGTGTCCCACCCTATCGCATCATCTAGCTTGGCGCCTTTCTCATTACAGGTGCTCAACTGAACATCTGTTGATTGATATTAGAACTCCATCAGCTCAAAGAGTGTTCTATGCAAACGCTCCTGTCTTTCAAAGATAGTTGCTTAGTAGATCCTGGTGATAATATTGGCCCTTTGCCTGTCTGGTAGTGTTTTAATTGTCTGTAATTTTTTGAAGGTCTGTTAGCCAGTCTGGTCTCTTTGGCAGAAAGTCATGAGAAAGAACAATGGTTACCAAAAAAGCAAAGCTCAGTAGAAAAGTGCAAAATTAGAACTCCTGTTATTTATCAGTGTGCTTGAAAAGATACATTTCTGTGAATTCTAAGATATGCTTAGAACTGAAAAAACCCCAGCTCTGACGGCATAGGGGGACAGGACTGGTATTGTGTCTCAATCTGTATGGAGAATGTTAAAGAAGAATGTGTGACAAAAATCTGAAGAAGACTTGAGTGGTTGGAGGGTTGGGATTCCTCCAGCTTTCCTTGAGTTTCAGCCTTTATGACTTGTATTTCATCATGAGAAGGCTGTTTTTCTACTTAACTGAGGAAGATCCATGCCATAAATTATCATCACTGTTAAACAAAGGTCCAGCACTGGGTTCCTCTAATGTAAAACTTTTATGTTGCACTCTAATGAAATTTTATATGCATGTTCAAAGTGGGGCACACTTTATACCATGGAGAGGGTGATGCTCTGAATTGTTGAATTTATTTTAAAGTAAATCTTTTCGATGACCTTAGCTGCTAACATCCACCTACTTACTGAGCTGAGAAAAATTATCTGAGTGCTTAAATAAAATGGCATGATTTAAGCAGGGCTGACCATAGTACCACAGCAAGAATCTGATTTTGATTATGGATTGCCTGGTTTATGGAATGCTATTTTTTTATATACCTGTGCATTTTCCTTCATTTGAAAAAGAAAATCAGCCAGTGATTTAAAATACTCTTTGATTTGGTTCTTCATAGGCGTGTGCTGGCCTGGGAGGGTATAAAGGCCACACGTTGGGAAATAAGCTAAGGAAATAAGTTTTGTTTTCATTACAAACTCAAAATCACTCGTCTGTTTATTTTTTCAATGTTCATTTTGCTGGAAAAAAGGAAAAGAAAAAAACACATCACTTCCATCCTATAAAGAATGGGTTGTTTTGTTAGATTTCCAAATAATAGTTCTCTGCATTGTCTACCGTCTTCAGTGAAAACCAGATCTCAGTGGCAGATACTGCTTCACTTGGTGTTCTTGATGAAACTGTGTTTTTGGAACCTGAATTTTGTGTTTTGTAGGCAACGTATCTCCTGGAGGTAGCATTGAAATGGTTTGTTGTTTATAGAAATAAAAATAAAACCGCACTTATCTTGCAGCGGTGCTGGAATTGTAATCTCGGCTTTAACGATCTCTGGGGGAAGTTTCTGAGGAGCCTGACGTCTGCAGGGTCTTTGAGTCTCTAGTGTGACTTGATCAAACCAGCCTCAGAAGGAGAGTGTGATGAGGACAGTTTAGCCTTCTGACTGTGGCAGTATGTACACGGTGACCTAACTATCTGGTGAACAGTGAGAAATGCAATCGCAGAGGCTTGATTTCTCCCTCCAGGATGTCGGTCAACTACTTTTTTAAAATAAATTAATTTTCCAAAGGGACTGGCGGTTTCATGCCAGGTCGGCACGGCCACAGTAACAAAATTAAATTCCAGCACGAGGGACGTTTCAGACCAAGTGTCACGGAATCGTGGAGAGGTCTCATCAATTAGCCATTATTTATTTGCTGGCAAAAGCCTTGGCTCTGGGGTGTAGACATTAATCAATTCCTCGAATCCAGTGCTTTGAGACTGGAGGGCCCTTCAGGATAATCTGGCCCAGATGAGGAGACTGAGGCCCAGGAAGAGAAAATAGCTTCCCCAAGGACTGACAGTCCCTACGTGACAGAGCAGGGTCGGGAGCCCTTGTGCCCCAGTCCAGGATTTGTTAGTCTCTCAAGAACTGTTTGCCTTGGGGACCAGCTCTGTGCCCAGGGGTTTGCTAGGCAGTCACTTTTAGGAGGAGATGAAAGGAATGTGGAAGATGACCTCTGGCCCCATTGACTTGACACTGGAATGTAGAGCTGGATTTGGGGAAATAGTGTGACATGGATGGAAGTAAAATAGGAATTTGGGGGGGAGAGAGAAAGAATGTGAACTAGAGGAGGAGATGCAGTCCTCGTTGGCTTGGCCCAAGAAACCCTTTTAATACCGTTAGCCCAGTCCAGAGTGAAATGGCAAGCCAGAACTGTGGGCTGTTTAGAAGACCGGGAGCAGCCAACACTCACTATTAAACAGTTGCCTTTGGATCCCGACTGATCTGGTTGGATAGCAGCTCATGTTCACCTCATAACTGCTGACATTATGTTTTGCTGACCACCATTTGCTGAGGGACAACCACAAAACGCTTGACAATTATTTGACTGCTGGAATTATGTAAATATTTATGTAAACATTTTTCAAAGAAATACCAAATGAAAGTTTGTTTTCCCTAATCATTTGAAACAAATGTTTGTAAATTGGCACAATTGCTGGCAAAATAGCTATTTTCAAAAGAAGTGTACGTCGTGGCTCTTGAGATGTACCCAGATATACCTCTTCTTTTGTTCTTTCTCGTTTTTAAAAAAAAAGTTAGCTCATTTTTCTGGAAGATGTGTATTGATATTTTCCCCTTTGCCTTTCTTTTTCCTGAATGAGTAAGTTGGTGCCTTGATACCATCTGATTGGTGTCTGCATCTGTGTTTATGATGAATTGTTTTGCCACCAAATAATTCTTTGTCTGGCCACCTCATCCTTCGAGTCTCAGCTCTGTCTCTGCGAAGCCACTATCTACAATCCTCCTGCCTCCTTCCCCCCAAACTCACATGCTCTTGCCGTGTTAGACACCTTCCTCTGTGCTGCCATATTGCCCTAAACAGACCTCCAGTGCACTTGAGTTGTTTTGAAGGGTGAGAACATGTCTTTTATTTCTGTGTTTCTGGTGTCTGGCCCAGAGTAATAACCTAATGCAGCCAATTCAGAGTGCAGCACCGTCCATGTATGCGATCTGTTTGGGCTCTGCGCTAGGTCTCCAAAATACTATGTCTAGGTGGGAAGCCATAGTAATGAGTCATATTAATAATATTGAATGAAAATATTCGTTACAGCTAACATTTCCTATTGACAGGCTCTGATTTGTGCTTTCTGAGTTCCCTATCTTACAGAGCAGGGAACCTGGGACAGAGGGGTTCAGCTCCTTGCCCAAGGTCACACAGATAGTATATTGCAGAGCTGAAATTAACACACAGGCCATGCGAATACTTAGCTACTCTGCTATCCCACGATGATACCTTGGGAGAAATGCTAGAATAGTGGCAAGCCCTATGTGCCACGGGGCTCTGCAGCAGACTAGGCTGATGAGGCCTTTGTCACTCATCTTTAGTATTTACCAACCAGCATCGGGTTTAAGTCCATCACCACATATAAGGTGTAACTGACCCGCTATCTACTCCAACAAGAGATGCTCGATTCTGCTCCTCTTTGGTGTAAGCATCAGATGCGGTGCTTGGGAGGGAGGTGCACTGAACACGGGCTCAGTGAGCGTGGAGTTTTTTCAGGGTGTATTATTTACCATCACATCTGCAGAGCTTAGGACAGTGGCACACAGTAGGTGCACAGTTACTTTTTGTTGAATAAATAAATGGGTTGATATACAATAACTGTCTTAATGCTTTGTGTGATCAAATTTGTGAAGAGATAGTTCAGAGATGCAGGAGTGAGGTCTCAGAGAAGAGTGAAAATCATGATCAGGTCAGACAGGTAGGTATAGGTAGATGTGTTCAATAGACACATTCCTGAAATAGCATGCTTATTAAAGCTTTATAAAGTAAATCTCTCTTTGTGCATCTTTGCTTGCCGGGAATCCTGAGGGAAATTCTTGATGAGGGTAATCTCTCCCAAACAACCCAAAACTTATCAGGTTTGTGATTTTATTTTTATTTGTTGAACTATACATTTACAATGTGTCAATTTCTGGCATACAGCATAATGTTTCAGTCATACATATACACACATATATTTGTTCTCATATTCTTTTTCATTATAGGTTATTGCAAGATATTGAATATAGTTCCCTGTGCTATATATTATAAACTTGGTTTTATCCATTTTATATATAGTAGTTAGTATTTGCACATCTTGAACTCCCAATTTATCCCTTCCCACTCCCATCCCCTTGGTAACCATAAATTTGTTTACTATGTCTGTGAGTCTGTTTCTGTTTTGTAGATAAGTTCATTAACGTCTTTTCTTTCTTCCCCCAAATTTGTGATTTTAGATTGTTACCCATAGCATTTTCTTTTAGTGAGGTAAAGCTGCATTTAGTATCTACAACAATGCAGAGTTTTTTTTTAAAGGTGCCTTACATTGCTACTGTCACCAGAATGAGGCTTTTATCTAGTACCAAGAGGGAGGAGAGCACACCTTCACCATTTGCTGAATATTTTCCTCCATGCAATTTAGCATTGTTTCCGCTGAGCTAGATGCCTTGTTTTTGTTTGTTTGTTTGTTTGTTTCCTTCTTTCTTTTAAAAATAATTCCTTCTTTGAAGGCTAACCTAGGATTTGGGTTTTCCTAACATATATTTTTAGACTGAACACATTTTCTATTTATGCCTCTGGAGGATTCAGATTGCAATTTCATCCCAAGGATGTGCAGAAAAGTTTCCATGTGTGTTCATTTTTAAGAACTCTTTAAGATGGTTTGATAGAGTAAGAGAACTAGTATTTGCCGAGGGTATGTCATGTGCTTTCCACACGTCACCTTATTGAACCAGCACCCCCAAAGATAGGTGCTCCCTCCTTGCCTTTACGGAGCTGGGCATCAGCTCTATCAGAGTTGATGGGCAATGTCACACTTCATGATTAATCCAAATTAATGTTGGAAACAACCTCTAAATGTTATTTTTTGTTTTCATAGTACATATTTAAAGTTCAGAAGATGTAGGTCAAGGAAGATAGATAAAAGGTGTTGAGAAATGATAGGTACTTATGGATTTTTAATAAATTAGGTCTCATAATCAGAAATGAAACATATCCAAGTATTAAAGATCCAGGAAGAACACAAGAGCCATGATGCTCTTTTTTTAAAAGTTAACTATTACATATTAACTATATCCCTTTTGCCACAATTACACATTTTGGCCAATTGGTTTTGAAGTTCTGTAACAGTTTAAACATCAGCAGTGCACATGTATTCAGACTGCAAATGGTAAAAGTTCCCATCAAGAATGATGAAGACCATTATGGTTGATTCTGATTAGCATTTTACCCTGAAATTATAATGAAATGCCACTGCACACTCTAATGCCACTGAAAAATGACACCAGTGGCAGACTTCTACCATACAGGTTTTTGTAAACAATCACACTTACTCATGTATTTTGAACAAAAAATGGAAATTTGATGAACCTATTTCAAGAGGCTTGAAAAGTTAAAGTGAATTCTAAATGTAGATTAGTAGCAAATGATGACAGCCGAGCCGGTATGACCCCAGTTGATTAATTTATAAGGATACTGGTCAATGATTTTAACCAACAGCTATGCATAGTAGAATCCTAATGGGATCTGTCCGTTAAAATTACATAAAGTAGGGCATTTGATTTATTTCATAGTTTCTCAAAGCTCAATTTTAACTTCATACAAATAATGCATAAGTCACCCGGGATAAATGACACATTGAATAAAGTTGTGATTTTGTCTGCTTCTCCTAATCTGATTTAGCACAGGGTTACATCTGGCTCCTTAGTTTCTTCTTACCCGAAATGTTTGTAGTCGAGTGGGGGCTTTAACCGTTGCCAGCTTCATCTCTCATCAGGTGAGAATGGATCCTATAGCCCTTGCCCTGCCTCTGGGTTTCTGGGGTGTGGAAGGAAGGCTTTCTGGTTTGGGTGTCGAATTAAGAACTACCATAGGTACAGCGAGGCAGTGAAAGGGGCTACAGACACTGTCCCTTCTTACACACGGTTAGCTGAACGAGTTCATTTTTGGTTGGTAACCAGTTTAAGATTGGTTAAACATTCCAACCTAAAATATGTACTACTAAAAGTAACTTTAGTAAAATAGTACTGAAATCACTAAAATTTACTATATCAAGTTATAATGTGGGAAGCCACCCACCTTGACCTCTATGTCCAACTTGAACCTACCATCTCCAGTCACATCCTTCCCCTTGACCCTGGGGTTGGAGACTCTTTTCCTTGGGCTGTAAATGCTGCAGTGGCAGCTCCAGGGCCGTACATCCCTATGAGCCTTACAATGTCACCACCCCAATCCAATTTCAATGCCAAGACCTGACCACCTTGTATAGTCTGATCACCGTTACTGCCATCTTTCTTTAGGTTCATTGCCTTGGTGGAAGATGAGTTTATCCAACAGAGACTGAAATCTGTTCAGCCTGCCATTGCATATCAACATTAGAAGAAGGGGAGAGGTTTTAAATTCACGGCTGGCTGGAAATATGTGGGTTGATATTTTTAAGATTTGAAAAACATGATTAGTAGAAAGTTCATAGAACTTCACAGATGTCAGATAACTCTTAAAAACAAAGGTAAATGATGAAGTATGGGCTAAGTTTCCTGAAATTGAACATAATCATAAAAATTCAAGGAAAAGCAATATATTCTGCAAAATTTATGAGTTTTTTGGTGGGGAGAGTTTTCAAAGCTTGACAACCCCCAGTGCATCTGGCCTGGCACATTCCTGTATGTAATGAGAACCTTATGGGGTGCTGGGCCTTGGTTTTCCGAGGCAGGCCTGCTCCCCAGGGGTATCATAAATGATACGTGAGTCAGAAACTTCATGGCTTACAGCATTTCTCAGAGATGTTTTAGTAAAGCTGCCTCACCCAGCTACAGTGGCAGAAGTTGGGAAGAGAGTCCACTCATAAATCTTCATGGAGCTTTAATTAATTTTTTTGCCAGTGTTCACAGGAATTAGAGAGGTGCCTACGTGACTTCACAGGAATGGTCCAGGTTCCTGGGGTTCATGTGACTTTCATTACTTCATAGACACACATTCATTTAACAACAACACCACCACTAAACAGAAAGCCACATAGGTGTACACACCAGTCACACAAAGTTGAACAGACAGAGATAAGAACAGAAGAAAAGGTGCAATGCCCACACGAGAGCTTTTCCCCCAGTTTTCTAATGTCTCATCTTTCCTTTTCTTTCCTTTTCTTGCCCACGTGCCGCGAGTTTGGTCTCCATCGCCGTCTCTCTTGTGAATTTCAGCCTTACCCTGTGGGATGTGTGGGGCGGTGGGGCTGGTGGGTCACGAAGTGGAGATTTGTGAATTCGTGTTAGTTCCCACGTGCTCCAGCATCTGGATTTCCTGAATGAAGTGCTGATGTTACTTGTCTTCTCAAAAGGTGCTCCAGCCGTAATGCTGCATTTTGGCGGCGGTGATTGGGGCTAGGAAATCCCACGTGGCATTGGCCTGTATCATGGGGCTCCTTCCACTTGCTGCCTCTCCCCTGTGAATTCGGGGACCTCTCTCAGTGCGCCCAGAGCCCAGCTCGACTCGGGCAGGCAGCCAGCAGGGAGAAGGCCTCCGTACTCTATCACCTCCCCTTCTGTCACTGTCTTTGGAGCTCCTGACATTTATTCCTGTAAATGGCTTAGCAGTTAGTTTTATTCACTTCCTTGGGTAGATCTAATAGCGTTTAGAACAGGACAGCCCATTGCATGAACATCTCTGTCCTTTTTCATTGTCTTCCTTTGAATCATATCTGTTACATCTGATAAATTTTCAGACTTGTTTACCCTTTATTAGTGAGCTGGGATACTTAGGGCAGTGTTTGGAAAGGGAAAAAACAACACTGCTTTCTGGGAGCCATTGGACTAATTTCTCCTAAAGACTATTTGTACATTTTATTAGAGGAATGTTTAAAGGGCTGTAGTGAATGTAGTGAACACTGAATGAGGAGATTGGACGAAATGAAACATTTTCTTAGAGGAAAAAGAAACAATTTTTACCTTTCACGAGTTTACTTGGAAAGGGTAATATAGAGATTGCTCTGTTTCCTCGCTGGGAAAAAAGGGGAAATAACATATTCAAGGGGCAGAAGCATTTAACATCTTGCACGCTGTTCCAGTGAGTTCCAAGTTTCAGGTCCCAAACTGTTGTGGCTAATGGAGATTTATGCCCCATCAATTTTAAAAGTCCAAGAAGGCATCTTGAATTTAAATTGTCAAATTATTAGACCTTCATTTTCAATGAAATGGAAAGATACCGGAAATTCTAGTCATTTTGCTTTGACAAATTAAGCCACACTTGTTTATATTTCGGGTGTTTAATAGTGAGGCTGAATTTTCATAAATAGACAATGGATGATGAAGCCTTGTAGCATCAGTACTGATACTTTGTATCTTTCTGTAACAATTAACAGGAGAATTAAGGCTCTCTGTGAGCCACGATTTTTTTCCCTACATAATCATCATCTCTCATTTAAAACATGAATTGTAAGAAGCGTAAAAGCTATCAACATATAAAAAAGAAATATGATCAATTTTCATGAATCAATGTGAACTGCTTATGGTGTGTGGGCAAAATGATACATGCAGGTATGTCTCAGTTCTCATGAAGTGCATGAGGGTGAAGGTGAGAGGAGAAACGCCATCTGCTTCCCCCTAAGCCTTGCTCGCAGACCCACATCCCAGCGGGTATGTAGCATCTAGAGCTTTAGACCTTAGGGGGATCAGAGCGAGGCCAATTCCTTGGCGATGCCCTTCCCTCACCCTCCCTGCCATTGGTTACCCAGCTTTTTCTGGTCCAAAAAAAAAAAAAAAAAGGAGGAGAGTAAAACTACCTCTCAAGACAGCTCGTGCCTTCCTGTTTGGGCGGTTCTGAGACAAATTCCATCGTCAGTGCTAAAGGGCCCCGGAAGCATCCGGCCCTTGGTTGTGGTTCTGGCCTGAAGGCCACACAGGGTAGCTATACTCTCCTCAGCTCAGGCAGCGCCCCGTGGCTCTGAGGGTAGCCCTCCTGTGTTCACCGTGTTGTCATTGCTCGGGGCAGAATGTCCCAGAATTGCCTGGAGAGACTCACAGCCACCCGGTCTAGATCTGCAGGTGGGAGGCGGCCAGGCCCGGGGGCTGACAGAGCAGGGCAAGGCCTCGCCACCTTGACCACACACACTTTTTCAGAAGCTCAGTTGACAAGCAGATCCTCAACAGCCTTTGCTCAGGGAAACCTCCCTCTGGGTATCTTCCCCCTTAATGGCCACAATATGGGAGCCCAAGAGGCTCGAAAGACTAACAGGAGCTTTTCCAGAAGGAATCAGATAACTCACGTGGAACCCTGGCGGCCCCTGGGAAACTGCATCTCTCTCTCCACGGCCTTGTTGGCCCCCACTTGGGAGGTGACCGCGGGCCCCCTGTATTGAGTGGCTACTGCACGTCAGGCACTCCCTTGAGCACTTTCCACGTGTGAGATCTTCAACCTTCTGTAGCCTTGGCAGGGAGTAGGCGTGTCCACAGCTGTCACTTTTGTGTTGCGGAAATGGAGGCCTAGAGAGGCCGTCACTCGCTCAAGATCACACAGGCAGGTCGCCTAGGTAGTGGCAGAGCTGGGGTTTGAACCCTGGCACAGAAACACTGCTCTGTGATCCAGCTCCTCAGAGGCAAGGCTTGAGATGTTGCTCCACACTGGCCACCTCTGGGCTGGCGTGAAAAGCCCCTGGCTGTGACCATCGCGTCCTCTTGCAAGATGGGGATTGGCTCCTAATAGCTTCCCACTGTGCCCCCATGTCCTCGAGTGCTTACACTCTCCTAGTGTGCAGTCTCCACTTTGCAGTGCGTGACGTCCTAAGTGTTGGGTCTCCTGGAGAGGGGGATGGGCATTCATGCGTTCCTTCATTCATCGGATATGTGGTGGCTGTCTACATGGGCCGGGCACTGGGCATATCGTGGTGGCCAGTCCATAAATGGCCCCTGGAGTCAGAGCATTCAGTGCTTAAAGCCAGATGATGATTGGGCAGAGGTCCATTGTTTCTCTGAGGTGCCCAAGTTCATATCTGAAGATCCTTCCTATTACAGGGATTACAGCCCTCTTTAAGATGCCAAAAACAGATCCCCGTTGCCCACCCTTCAGGACCACTGCCCTGGTTGATTCGTGCAGGAGATTTATGTGGAGGACGTCGACCGGACAAAGAGGATTGGCCACAGCCAAAGCAAACCATCTCCAAAGACACTATTCTGAAAGGGCTTGGGTCATCAATCATATGGCGAAACGCATGGCACAGGGCATCTGGCTTTCTTTGTGGCTGCCAGGAAGCTAGGCTGCCCCAGCAGTACCTTGAATAATGTCTTCAGTGTCTAGTACTCATTATTTCCACCTGCTGCACGGGAGTCACAATCCAGGGCCCATGACCCTGCACCGCATTGTTGAGTGCTGCGGCCCTTCTGATGGTGTTCGACAGACCACTTCCTGTCTTGTCTATTGATGAGTTATTGTAAAGCCCTGAATTCTGCTGTACGTATACATTCTTTTTGCTAAAGGGACTCTAAATTAGAGAAGAATTTTTTCACACGTTGTTGTCACGGCTATTCATGGGACATCCTGAGATGAATAGTTTCTTGCTACCAAATGCTTTTTAGTAATATTTAGTTTAGATTCCGGACTAGAGACTCATCTTGACTTGGGGGAATAGTCTATTAAAGAGATTTTAGAGTCCATTTTGTTTTGGTCTAGTCTTGGCACAGGAGTATGGATTGTGCTAATGAGACCAAACAGAGCCAGCTGTGTTCTTCCAGAGAGCCACCTTGAGCATCAGTGTGGGTGACAGATGACAGCCTTTGCGTGAAGAAGTTTATTGTATGGAGTTGGACAGTGGCCTGTCGTGCTTGCCGTGCTTCAGTGGCACGGTCGGTCCCTCGTGCAGGAGGAGTTGTACATGACTATGGGGCGTTTACTGATTGTCAGGAGGGACCTTTACAAACCAGTGTCCTCTAGGCTCTGCCCTGAGCAATGACCCCACACGTGACTGAGCTTTGATGGGGAGAGGAAGGGGGGTGGCGGGTGGTGGTGGGTGGTGGTGGGTCGCTTTCCACTCGAGTGGAGGTTACCTCGCAGAGTTTTAGGTAGAGGAGTACGCATGTGTGGCATTTCAGCTAAGGCTGGGTGACCCTGATCAGGAATGCTGAAGAGGGGATTCCAGCATTAGATAAAGGTTGAACTAGATGACCTTTGAGGTTGTTTCAACTGCAGAGTTTTTATGACGGTTTAAAATCCCTTAGGAGAAAAGCTGCAGTCGAGGGCATTGGCTGTGAATCTCAAGCTTGAAATTGTCAGAAAATAATTCTCCAATCAAATCACATTAAATTCACTTTAAATTTTAGAAATACAGAGCTCACGGTGTTGTTCCTGATTGGGGGGAGGGGCGAGTGAGAGGGAGAATAAGATGACAATTATTGTGACATAAAATACCACAAACAGTGAAAATAGCATCGACACTCCAAACTTAAAAAAAAAAGTTTTAATTAAAAGGATTGGGCATCACTGACATGTATAGGCTTTTAAAAATTTTTTGGCTCATTTGTGAGCTCAATACATGGAGCCTATTAATTACTGTTGCCTCCTATTGGCATTTTAATGGCACCTTATATAAATAGAGGCAGCGAAGCTAGTCGCTGCTCTGCCCAAGCTCCTCATTCTCGCATTCCTGACTTCGTGTGGGGACCTAACTCCATTTGGCCATTGACATGCCTGTTACAGAAGGCGGTTAACTATTCTCCAGGTCAGGAGGCGGGGTTAGCATTCTTACAACAGAGAATGTATCTCCATCTCCCTCTTAGCCACTCCCTTTCTGTGTGTTTTCCAGATTAAACCCAAGCATCTTGTTCTTCCTGGCTCATAACATCCTGGGATAACTATTGCAGTCATTTGACACGTTTTTAGGTGAAATCACTTATAGGGATTTCTAGTTCAGTTTGGCTTGTAGTAAATGTCTGTCTTCCACTCAGGTAGACACAAGAATAATAACAAAGCAGAAGAAACTACAAATTAAACAAACAAAAAAAAAAAACAGAAAAAAGAGAGCTTAAAAATTCAGAGAGGAATTGGAACTGTTCCTCGTGTCCAGTGCATGTAGCAGTGGTTAATGACATTAGAATGAGCCATTCAAAGACCTGAGGAAATAAGTTAATAATAATGGTTACCTGTGTGTGTATATATATATATAGGTAGTTCTAGCCGCATGTATATGTACACGTATGGCCACATACATCCATGCATGCATACATAAGCTAGCTGTAGATCCTAGGCTTTTGTGAAACTTGACCTCTTAAGATATATGGTTCTGATACCCTATCCCACCACCCTCCCCCTATATACAAACAACCTTTCTTACTCAGTCAGCCCTTTTGTCTGGTTGGGGGTTGTTTTGTCTAAACAAATTATGCTGTTATTTTATTTTAAACATGCCTTTTTTAAAAAAAAATAAAATAATCAATGTCAGATGCCTTGAACACTTGTGCATTGAAAGGAAAAATAATCATATAAAACAAGCTTACATCTGAGATGCTTCAAAGAGGGAACTTTAACTATCCAACATTTTTCAAACTTATAAAATCCGTTAATGTCCAGGATGCATTCTGGGCCTGCTGCCTGTCCAGAACTATTTTCAAATGCTGTTGGATTCAGGGAAACCCAAATGCATGTTGCTTCAAGTCCTTTTTCCCTCTTTAATTTTGAGACCCCTGTGTGTTTGGAGGGAAATGTAATCCATATGTTTCTGATTCATTTACACTTAACTCATCAAAATGTTGTTTGGAAGAGCCATTTGATGTTCTAGAAGCATCTGTGCATTTTTAAAAATAGGCTTTTTAGAAACTTTCCCCACCAGCCCCACTCCCCCTTCTCATTTTTGGCCGAGGGGTAAATTACGAGGCATAAATGCCCGAGCGGGTCGAGTTCAGTTCGGAATTCCTTAGTGCGCCCGGGGCCCCCGGGGCAGGCACTGGGCTGCCACGTTTGTGCTCTGGGTTGACCAGGTCACAGGACTCTTCTGGTTCTTCTTGGCTCAGCTGGCTCTGTTTTGGATGCAATCGAATGACTTTCTGAATAAATGTAAACCGAGCAGGGAGTTGACTCCCCTTAACCAGAACTTTCATTCCACTCTTCATAGAGGGAAGGCATCTGTCCTAATTTGCCATCTGAGATAAAATGTCTGAAAGTGGAAATAACTTCCACTTCTCAGTTAGAGCCCGTCTTGTACTTTAGATGTTACTTACAGCTTTTGCAAAAATTGTAATCCCTTCACCTGCAGTTACTTCTTTTTTTTTTTCCTTTGAGTAAGGAATCTGATATAAAATAATTGGAAACAGTCTTGACAAATGTCTTTGATTGCTGCCAGTGGTTCTGGCCTTTTTCCTAAAGTAATTTGTTTATGGTTACAATGACAAAGCCCTCTGACAGGCCCTGCTATAATGACCCAAACAGTGCCCCTGAGAAGCAGTCTTTGTGTGGAAGTCAAACAGTTGAGCGGAGCATAAAGGCTGCACACATCGGGAAGGCTGTGTGCAGTCACTCATCTGTGTGTGGCCTACTACGCACTGGAAATGAGCCTTGAATAAAAGCTTTCTGAAGCCTGCTTCCTCCTCATGGGGCATGGTTTGGGAGAATCAGGCCTTCCAGGTCGCAGGCAGAGGAGTGTGGATGCCATCAGTAGGTACCTTCCCAGGGGAGCCTCTGATGGTGCCACTGTCCCCATCCCTGCCCCCTCTCACAGCGCAGAGGACTGGCTGATGGCACACCCGATGCGGCCTCCAGTCATCGCTCCGGCTTCAGGTACATGCACGTCTAACTCACAAAAGTTCTGCAGCCTGGGTGGAAAAAAATCACTTTTGCCTTCTTCTTGCTGAAAAATTCCCTTAAAAAATAGACACAGGGAATTAACACTGAAACATAGTTCATATGAGATCATTTTTGCTCTCAAGGCAGATTTCCTTTTTATCATAAACATTAAGAAGGTCTTAGAACCAAATTACCTATTCTAGCCTGTGTGTGTGTGTGTGAGAGAGAGAGAGAGAGAGAGACAGAGAGAGAGAGAAAGAGGAAGAGAGAGAGGGAGAGAGAGAGGGAGAGAGAGAGGGAGAGATCTCCAGGGATTTCCATCCCTGATAATGCCAATCCTTGGATTTGTCCTGATGTGAGAGCCAGGGGCTGAACGACCACTGAGGTTCTCAGCTGGGGCCACAGGGGATTACACATGAATATTCCAGATCAGGTTGAACCTGATTGTAAATGCTTATCTTTCTTCTTCTGAGCCTGTGGATTTAGTGTGAAAAAGGAAGAGAGGAGTGGCATGAGTGGGTCTGGGCCTCCCTGGCGCAGAGGCTGAGAAGGCACCGGAACAGCTTCCCCTCCACTTCCCCCAGTGGCGTCCGTTTTCTGTAGAGTTCAGTCCATTGCCAGGTCGGGGCAGTAAACGGGCAGAGAGTGTCCCATGAAACTGCTGGCAGAGCATGAGCACTTGTCACCGGATTGCCAGCGAGCCGGAGCCTGGCCCTGGGAGCTGAGGGCTTCCCGGACTGCGCAGCTGGCTTCCCGGGGACCCCGGTGATTCTGCTTGCCTTTGGGCTCTTACAGCCTCCCCTGTTGTTGTTCTCTTCCTAAGTGTGCCCCCCCAAAAGCTAATGCAAAAGAGTCAAACCGTGGCTGCTGTTTGCTGGCCACCTGTCCCGATGACAAGAGGAAATTGGGTTACCCCCGCTGGACCTCAAGTCTTCACTTCTTCTCCAAAACTTGCAGGTGTGCGGCGCGCTATCTTTAGCCCCGCCAGTGGTCCCGGGGGCAGCTGACAAGGCTGTGCCCGCATTTGTGTGGGGCGGGATGACCAGCTCGTCTCTGATCCGATCAGGACAGTTTCACATCGTGTGTATTTCCTCAGGCTTTTTGTACCAGGAGGTAGGCATGCGCTCTCTTGTTTATGAAAACAGGCGTACCTCATGTCTACAAAGCACGGAGAAAAGGCTTTGAGGGAAAACTTCAGTTCCTTCCTGCTGGGGAAACATGCTGCAGGGACCTTTTCGGTTTTGTACTCGCTGTTTGACTATTTTTGAGTGGGAGTTCAATTTTAAATGCACATCAGGTCTTTCAAAAGACTTTTAATGTCCAATTGCTGCTGCAGTTCCTTTACGTTGTACAATTGCCCAGTTTCTCACGATTGCTCTGTATTTAGACTGACAGAGACCAGGCAGGAGGGGCGTCACTAGCTCTGTCCCAGTTTTGCAAAACTCCATAGCCCTATTTTATTAAGATATTCCTATATTGCTGATATGATCGTGTTTATATTTTCATTTATTCCAACTTAAGCCTTCTGACGTATACTCATTGATAAACCATTCTAGTGTAAACAACTGGGCTATGTGATCACACACACTAATGAAAAGAGAAACTGAGGCCCAGAGAAATCACACAACTTTCCTCAGATCAAATTTTGTGTCTGTGATAGCATTGGGAAAGCAACCCTGAGATTGGAATTCGACTTCAGGCACTAAACACTCGCTCCAGGCAGCATCTTTGTGGAATGCAAGGGTGATGTATATGCATATAAATCTTCATTAAGATGAAAGTGAGATATTATTGTAACTGTTAATGTTAATGTCTGTTTTCAACATTAATAACCAAATGAGCAAAATGAGGCCAATAGATCTAGGTTCTGTATGTGATTAAAATGATTTATTCTCCTTTTAAGTGAAAATGTTAAGTCAATTGCATGGTTTCCTTTGGATTTGTGATAGTGACATTGTAAAACATACACATGCACACGTACCCCACTTGTGTAATTAAACCGATTCATCAAACACATTGTTGAAGAATCTTGGAAACGTGTGGGACAGAGGATTAATTAACTCAGAAGGATGTAAACTCAAAAAAGTTTGTCAGTCTATTTTCATTATACATATGCTCCTCCATGTATGATTGGTGACAGCTTAAGGACAGATGGCCCCATGATTTACAACTCTGACTTCAATTATATACCATGTAGTTCAAGTGAAAATAGCTCTCTTGCAGCACAGATAGAGATGTTAGCAACCATTTTATAAGAGGCATTCTGAAATTTGGATCAAAGTCGAAGCCTGCTTTGTTTGATTTCATGCAAAAAAAAAAAAAAAAATTGGAGCGCCTGTTCCTAAAATCATCCCCCAATATTAATGTCTGTTTCTTGGTAGTTTTAAAATTGGGCAAGTTTGAAAGTGAATCACAACTGCTTTGCTTTTCTTTCATGTAGTTTATAGCAGATATTTCAGCCCTGTCACCGCTTCAGAAAATCCTTGGATCCACTTCTTCCAGATTGAACAAAAAAAAAAGGCCTGTTGCTCCAGGTCATCATTTAGGCAGGGATGAGGAGGGTGGTCAAGGCAAGAGAATTCTCTTCTGTGTTTGGACTGGTAAAGGCACCCACGGCACCCTGGTATTTTCAGGGTGCCTCTTAGCTGTCAGTCCGTATGATTCTCATTCAAAGTGTGGGACACTGCAGGAGAAACTCTTCTTTCTTGATACTTAAACTTACTGTTAGTATTTCAGTAGTGATGTCCGACTTACAGTAAAGTCTGTGTGTGTGTGTGTGTGTGTGTGTGTGTGTGTGTGTGTGTGTGGTCTTGGCGGTGCTGATGGCTTGAGGATCATCTGCGTCCCTCCTGCAGACTATACCCTGGTTTTTGAATTGGAGGGGGGAACGGTAAAAATACATATGTGCCCCCAGAGAGAAGAGGAGGCACATTTTTGCCTTTCCATTTTTAATTTGCCTGTTTTATAAATACTGTTCCAGAAGGGTTTGTATGACTTTATACTTTCCAGAAATATTCTATTTTTAATGTAGGCTAATGGTTCAGTTTACTTCTCATTTCTTCGTTGCCTTTCAGATAATGTACTTCCTCAGGAACTTAATATTAAAATTTGCCTTTCCAAATGTACCATATGGAATTCCCAAAGGAAAGGATTTTTAAAGTGTCAGTCTTACTCATGAATTTGGCTGTAGAACTGAGTTCTTTTCCTAGCACAACCCCCCTCCCCAGTTGAAAACATTTTCATAAATAGAGATACAGAGGGACTGAAAAAGCATCGCTGGCTCCTTGATTTCCATGCACGTTTAATCATGTAGAATTTTCCAGAGTATTTCCACCGTAAAGGGAATGTAGAGACAAAGTCTGAACTGACAGACTTCCGACTCCGTCAGCAGCCACGTGGAAAGAGCACTTTCCCATTCTCAGGGCTGTTTTCACGTGGAAACTCGGAGCCGTCGCCTCCCCGGCTGCTCTGGGCCGCTCCAGCCGCAGGCAGCCTGTGTGTCTTCTTGACTCTGGGCTGCGGCTGCCACATCGCCATTTGGAGCTACGACTGAGGAAGGAACTCAGTCTACTTGTCGACAACTGTTGTGGGCACCTCTCCCTTTTAAGTGTTGTTCTAAAGTAACGAGTTTTTGAGAAATTAGGTCAGCTGAATTTTCTAGTATTTTTGGAATGCAAATTAGCTGTACAGAAAGCTTCAACTGCAGTTGTAATCGTAGCCTGTTAGAAGTGAAAGACAGAGATGGCAGAATTCTACTAGGAAGAAGTAGTTTGGGTCATATTTTCCTGCTGCATTGACCACGCTGACTGTGTGAAAGCAAGGAAGTGCAAAATTTCACTTACTTGTGTGTGTGTGTGTTGTGTGTGTGACAGAGAGAGAGAGAGAGGTAGGTTAGAGTCACTGCTTTCCTTTTCTTCCTTTCTATAGCCAAACGTAAGACATTAAAGAGCTTTGACATAACATTTAAAATCTAAACTACAGCCAATGTCAATATCATACAGCTAATGTTGACTAATCAGAAAGGTCTGGATAATGTTAAAGCTTATAAAGAACAAACAAAATTGGGACACGTATCACTAAAGGACCACTATACAAATGTGTAGGTGATAATCTCAGCCCAGTGAATGAACTGACTTTCAGAGATAATGGTGACATTAGTCAGATTTGGGCATTTACCTTATCTATATTATATATAAATAGTTATATTTAGATATAAACTATTTATATATAGATTTCACCACTATCTACCTACAGATATAACTATAAAAGAAATGGTTATTAAATGTAGTCAGTTAACATTTGAGTGTTTTATAGTATCATTGAAAGGGATCACATCCAAGCCATAATTGTAAAGGTTTTATGTGTTAGAAAAATGACTGAATTGTGAAATTCACAGCAAAAGACTGGAAGAAGAGTCTGAATAATTCATCCAATTTGGGGATGAATTAAGGAAGCAACAGCACTTTATTCCATATGCATATGTGAGGACCCAGAGTTAGTGGGCTGAAAAGACAGGAGAAATCTGGAAGTCCCGAGTGCTCTGAATGTTCAGAACCTCCACAGAGCCCCAGATCTTGATTGCCAAGTTCAAGACTTCTGTGACTCTGAAATCGCCAAGGTACACCAGTCAGAACTCACAGAGACAAATCCTTCGTCTAGTGACATCTGCAGATGTTGCTGAAAGCAATCACAGAAATCGTTTTGATTCAATGACATGATCTTCAGTGAGCAAGAAAATGTTGGCAGAGATGGAAGAGGAAAAATGGGCAAAAAACTTGGGTTCTACTCTAAGCTCTTTCTTTGATTTATTTACTTAATCGGTGGATTCTGATTTTATTCAGTGAGTTATAATACATTACTATCATGATTTATGTTTGTTCATTTTAAAAATTTGAGATAATTGTAGATTCATACACAGTTTCTAGAAATAATACACAGAGATGCTGTGTACCCTTGTCCAGTTTTTTAATGTCTTACAAAACTAGAAGACAACGTCACAACCTCATTATTTAGTTTGATGTGCAAGTTGTCTCAGACTTCACCCATGGGAGCCACTTTTGATCTCTGAGCACTTAATTTCTGGTATAACAAGATAGCTCCAGGCTTATTGTGTGCTTCTCTGCTCTAGCACTGGATTCAGCCATTTCTCTTAGGAACCCTGATTCCTTTTACTGGAAAATGGTATTTAGAGAACAAGATGTGGGGGCCAGGTGTGCTTTTTACTACCAGAGTGTCATTTCTAAGCCATTCAGCAGACAGAGCTAGGAGATTTTTATATATATGCATATCCTCATATATACACACACACATCAATATCTATTTCTATATATATATATATATCCATCTGTATATATATATTAACATACCATGAGGTCATAGGGATATCATCCATTTCAATCAAGCACCACCACGTTGCAGTCTTCCACCTTTTCTTACTGTACTGTTACCGTAAGGTAACTCCCTTCTCTAAAATTGAGAAACTTAGGTCTCCTTATCCACAATACACTTACTTTTTTGCTCCGTCCAAGTGTGCTAACCCAGACCACTGTGAAAAATTGATTCAAGCAAGAATCATTGATGTATTCTAAAAGCAGTGGATGAAAGGATGAGGAGTAATGAGCTATTTACATAATTTTTAAGTATTTCCCCACAAAACGTTTGTTAATTGCAAGAGGAAGAAGTAGTAATCTGACAGTAAAGAAACCTGGGAGATACCACGTTACTCAAATGATCAAAGTTACCCTCGCTTGTATTGAGACAAACTGACTTCATATGCCTCCTGGTAGAGGCATTGAAAAGGACACAACATCACTTCTGTGTTATTCCTGCCAAAAATGAGTCACCTGAATGTAATCCTGAAGAAACACCAGACAGCAAACCCAAATTGAAGATCATTCTACAAAAGAAGTGCCCCACATTCTTCAGAAATGTCAAGGTCAGGAAAAACAGATGAACAGAAGAACTGGTCCACCTCGAAGGAGACTAAAGGGATATGACAACTAAATGAAAGGCATGAACCTTCATTGGCTCCTGGACCTTTTTTTTTCCCCTATAAATGATACTGATGAGGCAATGGGCAAAATTTAAATAAAGTTGGTAGATTAGATCTAGCAGAGTATCAATGTTTATTTCCTGACTATTTGGCAACTGTATTGTGGTTATGTAAGAGAATGTTCACATTTTCTGGAAATTGACACTGAAGGATTTAGAGGTGGAGGGGCATCCTGTCTGCAACTTATACTGGGTGAACGATATATATGCGTGGGCTTCTTTTGAATATTCTTGCAACTTTTCTGGAAGCTTGAATTTTTTTCAAAATAAAGATGTTTTCATAAAGAGATGAGAAGTGTGGTTCTCCCTTCCCCCTGGTCTACACAGTTGCCTCTGTTGGTTTCTGGAACAGGATTAAGGTCCTTTCTAAAGCTCACTGAGGCCATCTTGACAGCTTGCTTTAATTCTCCTTTTGCCTCAGATGAGCCAGCCTCTATGTCCCATTTCTCCTGTTGATTTTATTCCTCTCCTGACTGCAGAAAAACAGTTGAGGGACAGCGGACATATCCCCCTTTTGCTTGTCTCTCTTCACCACCTATTCAGTGACCATTCCCAAGACTTGGTCCTGTCTGGCCCAAGAAAGTGATGATGCCAGGGACCGTAGGTAGTGTCCTGCAATTGCAGATTTCAACTTCCTTGATATACCCAAAGTAGCTTATGACAAGAAACAGTTGTGCCAGGGGAAAAGCAAAGACTATTGTAATTCACTTTGCTCCTTAAGTTCACCTCTTGCTAATTTGTTTATTAGGTATTTGCCCTCACAGGTACACCTCGCTTTACGTGTTCCGTCAACTTTGGGAATTCTGTAGCACATGAGTCAACTGTATACTCTTTTTAACTTACCGTGGTGGGCTTCCCATTTAAAATGGAATTGTGATACGTACTTTTGTAAGATTAGTCATCCCTTCCTACACTTCACAGAAGAAATGTCTCCATTCATCTGTCTTTAACTGGGAAGTGCACGTATCTCTTGGAGAATTCCTCATGATGTCCTTGGTGTCCAGCCCGAGACCTTAGACGAAGTCCTGGTCACATGGTCTTGAAAGGTAGAGAGTGGAAACTGGTGCTGAGCACGGCGTCAGGGGGACCGCCTGGATCAGGAAAGCTTCTAGACTGCGGAGGGAGGCCAGTGCCTTCCCAATGACGTTTTGGATTCATTTTAGTTGATTGTTTTTTTCTTTCTAAGTAGCTATAATTATTTAAAATAATGGATATTTCTAAAAGAAAACATTGGTCCTCACCTCACTTAAACTAATATTCAAACAGCCACATGAATGTTATTTTCATTCAGAAAATTATACAGTGGGCTCTGGAATTTGCTTCAGCTTCAGCATGTTGAATGGAAGAGGGTCCTATTTTTTTAAAAGCACTTTTTTTTGGTATATGTCTAGCCCACACATACAAACACCATTCAAATGATTGAAGTGGAAAATCCCACATGCTGGTAAATTGTTTTAAAGACTTTCCTTCTGCAGCTTCTTCAGTTCTCTTTCTCTGCTCATAAAGTTGAAAAATCATAACCACAAAGTATATTGATACAAAGTTGGTCTCAGATTCCACATCTGAAATCTCACTCAACATCCAGATTTCCACACAAGCCTCCAAGGGGCCTAATGGAGGCGAACACAACCAAACAGGTATCAGAAAATCCGTGCTAGTCCAGGAATGGGGGAGTGACGGGCCTGCCCAGCCCCACAACCCTCGCCGTTTCACTGAAGCTGTCCTTCAGTCTTCATCCTTGCCTGCTGTCACGTGGTGGTGTGGACCAGGGGGCAAGAGGCTTAGATAGTAGTGACAAAGCTCTGTGACCCACTGGCTCTGGCCTCAGCTTCTCAGGGGGGATCAGAGAATTTCACAGGCACCTTTTTTGTTTCTGTGAAATGAGGCCTTGATACACAAACACAAGGTACAGATGAACAGCCACAGCAACGGGCTGATGAGTAAATGAGTAGACTATGGCTGTGTTGACATTTCTGTTTTCAAACCTAATTATTTGTTTGTGTAGCTGATGGTTCGTAACATATCAAACCGAGCTTGAGAAAGTGATAAACTGGGTGCATGTTTACTCTCTCGTTTCTAATGAGAAATGATTTTTGAACAACCTTTTGATGTGCACAGATCCTCCCTTGAGGTTAGAGGAGTAAGTAAATTATGCCAAGAGGAGGCGTGATCCCACCACGTGGCAAAACCCGCTTTGAAGTTTCGGGCACCTTCACAACCAGGTTTCCAAACCGAAGAATGAGGCTTCTAGGAAAGCCACCCAGACTTTCCTAAGTATGGCCAGGTGGTCTAAAAGATTATTAAAACCGAATTGGAATGCTTTTCTTCGCCTCTGTTGTTGGAAATGAAGGGACATGAGTGGCTCTTGAAACACCTTGCTGTTTCCCCATCACTTCAGCACCTGACTCATGGGATGGTCTGGCATGAGGTGAGTTCATACATGTAAAGTAGCCGGAACAGTTCCTGGGTCATACATACTGAGCACTCAAGAAATATCAGCTGCTCTTATAATTGTTATCCTTCTCTGGTCATCTGCAGGCAAGTTTGTGGCTCGTTTCCACTGAAGAGTAGGTGCTCGATAAATGATAGCTATAATGAAAGCTCAACCACACAAAATTTATGGGACACAGCAAAGGCAGTGCTAAGAGGGAAGTTTATAGCGATACAGGCCTTTCTCAAAAAAGAAGAACAATCTCAAATAAACAATTTAACCCACCAAATAAAAGAACTAGAAAAAGAAGAACAAAAAACTCTGAAAGGCAGCAGAAGGAAGGAAATTATAAAGATCAGGGAGGAAATAAATAAAATAAAGATTAAAAAAAACATAGAAAAATCAATCAAACCAAAAGCTGGTTTTTTGAAAAAGTAAACAAAATCGACAAACCTCTGATCAAAGAAGAAAAAAGAGAGAGCACAAATCAGCAAAATAAGAAAGGAAAATGGAGAAATTACAACAAATAAAATAGAAATACAGAATATCATACGAGAATATTATGAAAAACTATGTAGAACCAAAATGGATAACCTAGAGGAGATGGACAAGTTTCTGGAAACATACTGTCCACCAAGACTGAATCAAGAAGAAACTGACCACTTGAACAAACCAATCACTAGAAATGAAATCGAAATAGCAATAAAAAAAACCTCCCTACAAATATAAGTCCAGGACCGGATGGCTTCACTGGGGAATTCTACCAAACATACAAAGAAGAACTCATACCAGTTCTTCTCAAACTCTTCCAGAAGATTGAAAAGGAGATAATGCTCCCAAACTCATTCTATGAAGCCACCATCACCCTGATACCAAAACCAGGCAAAGATACTACCAAGAAAGAGAATCATAGGCCAATATCACTGATGAACATAGACGCCAAAATCCTCACCAAAATATTAGCAAATACAATCCAACAACACATAGAAAAGATTATACATCATGACCAAGTGGGGTTCATCCCAAGGACACAAGGGTGGTTCAACATACGCAAATCAATCAATGTAATACATCACATCAGCAAGAGAAAGGACAAAAACCACATGATCATCTCAATAGATGCAGAAAAAGCATTTGATAAAATTCAACACCCATTTATGATAAAAAATCTCACCAAAGTGGGTATGGAAGGAACATATCTCAACATAATAAAAGCTATATATGACAGACCTACAGTCAGCATAGTACTCAATGGTGAAAAACTCAAAAGCTTCCCATTAAAATTTGGGGCAAGACAAGGATGCCCACTGTCACCACACCTATTCAACATAGAGTTGGAAGTCCTAGCCACAGCAGTCAGGCAAGAGAGAGAAATAAAAGGGATCCGAATTGGAAAAGAAGAGGTAAAAGTGTCACTATATGCTGATGACATGTTACTATATTTAGAACACCCTAAAAGGTGCACACAAAAACTACTAGAGCTGATCAAAGAATTCAGCAAGGTAGCAGGTTACAAGATTAATGTTCAAAAATCAGTGGCATTTCTTTACACTAACGATGAATCAATAGAAAAAGAAAATAAAGAAACAATCCCCTTTAAAATAGCACCCAAAGTAATAAAATACCTGGAAATAAATCTAACCAAGGAGGTGAAAGAATTATACACAGAAGACTATAAACCATTGATGAAGGAAATTAAAGAAGACTTTAAAAAATGGAAAGATATCCCATGCTCTTGGATTGGAAGAATCAGTATTGTTAAAATGGCCACACTGCCCAACGCAATCTACAGATTAAATGCAATCCCTATCAAATGACCCAGGACATATTTCACAGAACTAGAACAAATCATAATAAAATTTATATGGAACCATCAAAGACCTAGAATTGCCAAAGCATTACTGAAGAGAAAGAAAGAGGCTGGAGGAATAACTCTCCCAGACTTCAGACAATACTATAGAGCTACAGTCATCAAGACAGCATGGTATTGGTACCAAAACAGAAATATAGACCAATGGAACAGAACAGAGAGCCCATAAATGAACCCACAAACTTTTGGTCAACTCATCTTCAACAAAGGAGGCAGGAATATACAATGGAATAAAGACAGTCTCTTCAACAAATGGTGTTGGGAAAACTGGACAGCAGCATGTAAATCAATGAAGCTAGAACACTCCCTTACACAATACTCAAAAATCAACTCAAAATGGACCAAAGACTTAAACATAAGACAAGATACAATAAACCTCCTTGAAGAAAATATAGGCAAAACATTATTTGACATACAACTCAAAAATGTTCTCCTAGGACAGTCTACACAAGCAATAGAAATAAAAGCAAGAATAAACAAATGGGACCTAATGAAACTGACAAGCTTCTGCACAGCCAAGGAAACCATAAGTAAAACAAAAAGACAGCCTACGGAATGGGAAAATATTTTTGCAAATGAAACCGACAAAGGCTTGATCTCCAGAATATATAAGCAGCTCATACAACTTAATAAGAAACAAACAAACAACCCAATCCAAAAATGGGCAAAAGACCTAAACAAGAAATTCTCCAAGGAAGACATACAAATGATCAATAGGCACATGAAAAAATGCTCAATATCACTAATTATCAGAGAAATGCAAATCAAAACTACAATGAGGTATCACCTCACACCAGTCAAAATGGCCATCATTCAAAAATCCACAAATGACAAATGCTGGAGAGGTTGTGGAGAAAGGGGAACCCTCCTACACTGCTGGTGGGAATGCAGTTTGGTGCAGCCACTGTGGAAAACAGCGTGGAGATTCCTCAAAAGACTAGGAATAGACTTACCATATGACCCAGGAATCCCACTCCTGGGCATATATCCAGAAGGAACCCTACTTCAAAATGACACCCGCACCCCAATGTTCATAGCAGCATTATTTACAATAGCCAAGACATGGAAACAGCCTAAATGTCCATCAACAGGTGACTGGATAAAGAAGAGGTGGTATATTTATGCAGTGGAATACTACTCAGCCATAAAAACCAACAACATAACGCCATTTGCAGCAACATGGATGCTCCTGGAGAATGTCATTCTAAGTGAAGTAAGCCAGAAAGAGAAAGAAAAATACCATATAAGATTGCTCATATGTGGAATCTAAAAAAAAAAATAAAAAATAAAAAAAAAAGCATAAATACAAAACAGAAACAGACTCATAGACATAGAATACAAACTTGTGGTTGCCAAGGGGGCGGAGGGTGGGAAGGGATAGATGGGATTTCAAAATGTAGAGTAGATAAACAAGATTATACTGTGTAGCACAGGGAAATATACACGAGATCTTATGGTAGCTCACAGAGAAAAAAATGTGACAATGAATATATATATGTTCATGTATAACTGAAAAATTGTGCTCTACACTGGAATTTGACACAACATTGTAAAATGATTATAAATCAATAAAAAATGTTAAAAATGATAGCTATAATTATTCTATAATCTTACACTTGGCACATAATAAGTCCTCAATACATATTAGCATCACGGCTATTAAAAGTTATTACTGCACTGTGAAAATACCCAGGAAGCTTACATTTTATTGGGCAGAAAATATTTTCCAAGGTAGATGACTTGGCAAGTGTTGCCTTGGGGTGGTTTTGCAGACCGTTCGTAATGCCAGTGTGTTTATTCCCCTCCCCCCCACCCCCAGGTCTTCCTCTTTTCATAAGAATTAACCATATGCACTGAGATTCCTTAATCTGATTGCACTTCTTTTGCTTAATTTCAGAGTTATTTATTTTTTTTAGTTGAAGTATAGTCAGTTTACAATGTTGTGTCAATTTCTTTTGTACAGTATAGCGATTCAGTTGTATATATATATATATATTCCTTTTCCTATTGTTTTCCATTATAGACTATTACAAGAAATGGAGTATAGTTCCCTGTGCTATACAGTAGGGCCTTGTTGTTTATCTGTTTCATATATAGTAGTGTGTATCTGTGAATCTCGAACTCCCAAGTTGTTTTGGAAATAAGCTCCCCTTTTAGTCAGCTTGCAGTGTCTAGTACAGTTAAGCTGCATTTCCCCATGTCGCCAGCAGGGGCTGACGACTAATACGCGGTGTGTTTCAGCCTCAACATTGTAACACGGGAAGCTTGGAATTCCGGAAACAGAGTAGTGCCATACTGAATCAGTGAGTACATTGGAATGTGTATGAAATGAATTGGCTTACGAAAAGTAATGCCTGTAGGTGTGGTACTCTGGCTATATTTGTGAGAATATTTGAAGCTTAAAATTTCCTGCTCTTGTTTGTTCGATCATTTGGAAGATGTTTGAGTGCCTACTGTCTGCATGGTGCTCAGCTGAGTCCTCTGGGAACCGATGATAAGGAAAAGCAGAAAATAAGCATTACCTTCGTACTGGGTTTTTCTTTTTCTATAGGTACATGCACAGGAAAAATGATTTTTAAAGGTAGTTCATTCAGAAAAATAGAACTTCTGTTAAAACAGACTTTATTAAAGGTATGTGCAAAAGATTAAAGCAAAAATACATAGTAAAGTTCTGAACATAAGATTCAAATGGACCTTGGGATGATGAAGTAAAGGTGAACCCAGATGCTGCATTGTCCCCCCATCCCCCATCTGGAATAGTCATCACAAAGCACTGAATTTCCTAGGAGGACTGAATATTTACCTTTACAAAAGCAGGCAGAAATAAAATGAGCAAATAAAATGAACGAGCTGAATATTTCCCTGCTATATCTTCCATGTAACAGTGATACACAAGTCTCATTTTTCTAAACCATCCTTTACCTTGTACCTGAAATAGAAAATCTGATATTCATCAGCATCTTCATTTATGCATGACCACTTCCTATAGGTAAAGCATGCCGTAGAGGGAGGGCATGGAACCTCTCTGAGCTGGAATCTTTTCATCTGTGTGATGGGGTTGTTGTGAAGGCCCTGGGAGGCAGTGCAGACGAAAAAGCACTTGTCAACTCTTAAGTAATATACAAATATGGAGGGGTGGTTAAGGAGTTAGTGCTTTTCCAAGTATTGGTTTTATATTTGGAAATGTTATGGCTCTGCAGCATCTGTCCGTCTACATAAGTTGGAAATATTTGTATTTTTATTACTAGAGATCAGATCTTTGGTTGCTTTAAAAGCTACACAACTCAGCTGGAGTTCCTCAACTATTATTTTTATTTATTTTTTATAATGCTTGTGTATGCATGTGGGAAGAATAAGCATTTACAAGAGATCATGAATTGCCCTTTTAAAAAACATAAAATATTGGCCTAGTGTCTCCCTGTCTTATTTGTTCAAGTGTTGTCAATGTTCTTTAATGGTGGTTTCTAATCAGTTCACTGTCATCACCAAAAAGTACATCATGGAAATGTAGATTTAGTACCACAGCAAGACAGGACATACAAATTGACATTTGTACTTTTTAAAAAATTTCCATTTTGTAAAAAGCTAACTTAAAATGCCAATGACTCACAAAACATATTGTTTAAACATGTTCAGATTGCTAACACACCATACTGTTATGCCTTTTAGATTCCAATAAACCATATGAAAATGCTAATTATTGAGTCTACATTAATTTGTATAAATTATGCAAATTGAGTAGCAATTAAGCACTACTGTGGTTGAGGTGGATTCCATGCTATTTTTTAACTTAATGTTGGACTGACATAGATTCTGTTCACTAAAATAAATTGTTTTATTGTTGAGTGTTTACAAAGCAATTGCTGACGGTAATTGGTTGTAGATGACACTATTGTGCATTTCAGTAAGATTTATTTAACCATATGCACCACAACCAAAACACATAGAGGAAGAACGGTCAAGGCAGGGATTTATGGCAGTTCATTCAGAAAAAATAGAGCTTCTGTCGATTAACAGAGACTTTCTTTATGAAAGTTATTTTAGAAAGATGAAAACAAATAAATAATGACAAATGGAGCATACCTAAAGAGATGTAGCTAAGAATATTTGAAAAACGTAGAATGTAGCAAAAGGTCAAGGCATCTCATTCAGTCTTTCAAGAAGTATACTAGGAAGTAATTATAATTTTGGATGCCTCCTAGGTATATGGATGAGAAATTCAGCCCTGATTTGGTCCAGCCAATTGTGTGTGCTTTTGCTCTGTCACACAGTGTTTTTTCTCCCAAATCACTTAAAAGTATTATAACCAGATCGTGTGCCTGGACGCACTCATGTGTGTGTGTGTTTAGCAGTGGATGGAACACCATTTTCATACTCTATCAAACATTAATTAAATTATTAAGTGTCTTGGGAGCAGCTTAGACTGTTTTCAGTGGTGGTTCACAGAAAGCTAACTCTGGAAGATCTCATGTCAACCCATTTCTCCGGAAAACAGAAACCTGCAGTCATGTTCTGTTACCGCTGAACAGAACTCAAGGCCAACCTTCCCGCCTCCGGAATTCAGATTGCGTTTTTCAGATGCAAAGGTTAAACACGTTGACGTGATAATTATGAGAGGAAAATAAATCCTTCCTTTTGCCAAAAATTATTGTGTGAAGGAGTGTGTAAATTATGATCTGCAAGAGTGGAAATGGCTTTAATGTTGAAACATGGCATCGTGGTGATGAGCAGATCATGTCAGCCTTCGGTGATTTATTTCATTTTAGTTTCTCTAATCGGCAATGAATTTGGGGAATCTAGATTCACAGAAAGTGATCTTCCTGAGAGTTTAACCAAAATTAAGAGAATATGTTATGGATTTTCCACTAAGGTCATATTTATGTCATTATTCTAATGAGAACTTTAGTAAGGCAAATCTACAAATTGATTAGTTTTACTGCCTTCATAAATCTATTTTCCGTAATCTCCAAACCAATTTTCATTTGCCTTGATGTAAAGTGTATCAGTAGTCTGAAAAATGTGAAGAGTAAATCATTACTTTCAGTATTTGTTACTTAATAGCTTAATAATGAATGGTAAATCTCCTAAAGGACTTTTTCAGTTGAAACTTTATGGTTTGAAATACAGCTCAGTAAGTCCTTTGGTTTTCTTTAACCAACCACACTTAATTGTAATCCCTGTTGTTACTTTTGCCAGATTTTCCATTGCCCTGGCTAAATTCACTGGAGGAAGAAGTTTTAGAGCAGGATCTGTACTTTGAAAATTTGATTTGTGATAACTCATTTGATCATGTAGAGCCAAAGGATTCAAATAGAATCCTACCTCCAGTGAAAGAGATGAAGTGTGTGTCTCGGGATGTGGGTCAGAGCTTTGTTGCATCCCTCAGATGGGCTGACTGGGTGTGATGGTGGACCAGCCCTGAGCCGAGAGACCAAGGATTTCTGTCCAGGAGCAGCTTTGTGGGTTTAGGCAAGTTATTCAAATTCTCTGCGCCTGAGTGTTCTCACCTGTGTCTACCATGACAATCAAATGATACACATATGGGAAAGCTTTCAGGAAACCTGAAAAGGATGCATAAATGGTATGAATTATGACTTAGTTAATAGTGCAAGGTATTTAAATTTGGCATCACATGTTGATTCAAGCTCAAACTATGGCGTCAGACAGCACTCCCCCTGTTGAGATGTGCAGCCATGGATGTGTGACATAGTTTCTTTGGCCTCAGTTTCCCCATCTGTGAAATGGTGACTGTAACAGGGTATCTACCTCATAAGATTGTTATAAGGATTAAACATAAGAGGCACCTAAAAGGCACTTAATAAAGGTTAGCTGTTACCACCGGGACACAGCGTAGTAATGATAGCAGAATAAAAATACTTCTCATTTGGTAGGTACTAGAAGATGTCTGATAAAATTATTTCTTTTGTATTCATTGTCTACCTACCAGAAGTTTAGATCCTTGAAGCATTATCGAATTGTCTAGGCTGTCCCAGATTTGTCAACAGAATTCTGTTTTGTTTCTAAATCTTAGATCCAATCTCGTGACCCACTCACTCAGTAGAGTAGGGTGGCCCCACCAATGACATCCTGAGATGCTGTGTAGGGAAATGATAAAAAAGCATGGCTTTGTGGTCAGAGGGGCATGGGTGCAGATGTTTAGTAATCCTTTTTATTCCGAACTAAAAGAATTTTTAACTACCTGAATGGAAACTTTGTAAAGAGAATAACAAATATCTTCATAGACAACACTAACTAATATTAGGCTTTGCTTTTTAATGTTACCTTGCTACAGTAGGTCCTGTAAAAGTTGTTTAAAAACCAAAAGGGGCGACGTTGTCCAACCTGGCCTAATTATTTACCTAGCAGCTGTGAACTTTGGGAGTTGTGGTCTCTGTATGTGACTCCTAGATACCCATTATGATATCTGCACTTTTGTTTAAAACAAATTAAGCCAATAGAGAAAAAAAATAAAAAGATCCTTACCCATCTCAGTGAGCAGTGAAATCTGAATCTATAGCTTGCAATTGAAACTATTTTTTTCCCAAAGCCTTTGAGGGCTGTTACTCAGTCTGGTGTAAACAATTGATTGTTACAGTCCTAGAATATTTGCGTTTTAATTAAAGACAGTTTTAATTAAACTCGAAACTTTGCTCAGAAAAGGCGAGTTTGGGCAGCCAGAGTCCTTGCATGCTGAGGCGACTATTCAGCGACGACTCACACTCCGGGAATTCTGTGTTTGGTGCCACTGAAGTAGTAACATGGCTATGAGTCTGTCTTGCTGACTTAGGTGAAGGCACCTCCCAGCCGCCTTTGGAGACCCTCAGCGGAGAGAAGCTGGCCCTCGAAGGGCTGAAGACTGGCTGGGGGCTGAGGTGCTTTAGACAGACAGACATGGAGGCGACAAATCAAATTTTCCTTTGTGCATGGGAGGTTAGGTAGTCAAAAGGGGAAGCTATCTTAACAGAAATATTTGAATATGTGTATGTTCACCTGGACCATGAGAAATAAATTTGGCAGTCCTGAAATTAAATGTTTTTGCTAACTAGCCTCTTAATATAGCAGTTGATCGGCGTGACCTGGGGGCATGGAACTAGGCATGGACCTCACCGTGAGAAGGTTACATGAAGGCCTGGGTTCTGCCTCTGAAAAGCCGTGTGACCTTGAACAGGCCATAGAATAAAGATTACAGAGTCGCATCTCTCCAGACCTCAGTATCCCCAGCTGTAAAATGTGAATTGTGACCTTTGCCCTGTCAACCCCACAGAGCTTGTATGATGCTCAAAGAATATCACGCCTCTGGAGAACCAGGCAAACACCAAGTACTAGTAATGCGCACCATTAAAAAAAATATTTTGGTAAGAAGTCTGAGCAAATGTAATCTCAAGTTAGGAAAACAGTGATTTATTTGAACGTTATGGGGAAGTTGCTTTTGCTTCTCAAAATAATCATGGAATTGAAAAGGCTTCTTAATATCCTGTAAACCAACTCAGTAGAAATGGCAAGAGATGTCAAAGACAAGGTTTGGGGAACTGGGTGAAGTCCCAGGATGGACATGGCTCAGGGGAGAGGTACATACAAACAGGCAGGAACATTTTCTCAGCATTCCAGTGTGCAGGGCTGTAGGTTGCAAGAGATCAAAGATAAGGCTTTCTCAGATTATTGGCATGGTCCAGGTGTGAACCGCTGGGAGCCTGGTCTGCGATGGTGGCTGTGGGATTGGAAAGGAAAAGAGAGAAAGATTTCTGAATTTTGACTTGTCCAAGGTATTCTTTCTAGCGAGTGCTTATAGAATTGGAACCCCTGGGGTCTTGCCATCGCGCTGTAGGGAAAAATCGCATGTGGTGTAGGTTCTTGTTTGTTTCCAGGAGCTTTTACTGCGGTCCATTCACCAGCGGTCCGCTGGCCGTGTGCCTGGCTTCTCCTCCCCGCTGCTTAGCTCACAGCTGCAGACAGAGCTCTGCTCTTTGGGGAGGTGGGGATGATGAGGGCGCCCCTTTGTCCTGTCCTCCTGAAATGAAGCACTGAGAGCAGAGGGAAAAAAGGCAGCGGCTGAGTGAGAAGCAGAAACAGCCCCATCAGTAGCATCAAGATTAAACAATTCTCCCATCTAATGGTAGGAAACGAGGCATTTTCCACTAGGCTGGCTCTGATGGCTGTGTCCTTGTGGTGCCGCACCGGGCGTGCAGGGGTGTATGTGGTTTGTAATGAAATAAGTTAAGAAATAGACCCAGACATGGGCCATCTTGCTCCTCCCCCCAAAACGGTCTGCAGTGTGATCGGACCAACCTCCCACCTGTGATCAGAGTCTCTTAAAAACACCGACAGATATTTGACTCAATCCAAGAAAATCTACCCCCTCTAATGGAGGAACCGTTTACTAAGGATTGAAATCAAGCAGATGTCAAGGGGGCAAGTACAGAACGCATACCGTGTAGGAGGCACTGGCCCGGATACAGTCCCCAGACAGCTAGAAACTTTCAGGTTGCTGGGCCCAGTCCCAGAGTCTCGATTCACTGTGTCTACACTGGGGGCCCAGAAGCTGTCTTTCTAACAAGCTTCTGGGTGAAGCCCGGGCTGCTGGTCCCTGGTCCATCCTTGGAATGAGCACCTCATTAGCACCTCTGTGCTTCTCAAACTTCAAGGTGTTAAAAAATGCAGATTGCGACTCAGTAGATCCTGAGAAGCACCGGCTAAGTCTGCCTGACTGTTTAAGTGAAGCTTCTTTTTGTTTGTTTGTTTTTTTATTGAATATAGTCAATTTACAATGTTGTGTCAATTTCTGGTGTACAGCACACTGGCCCACTTCTGCATATACATACATATATTCCTTTTCATATTCTTTTTCATTATAGGCCATTACAAGGTATTGAATACAGTTCCCTGTGCTATACAGCCCTCCAGAACAGATCTGTCAAGAACAGCACTTAAAAGAACATAAACCCCCGATCCCCAAACCACTGCCATTTATGACTCCTCTTAGGGGCAAGGCCTTGTGCTAAGTGCCCCGACTGCCTCATCCTGTTTAGTCCCGACAGGAACTCATTAAATGGAGACAATCCCCATTTTACAGATGAAGCAGCTGAGCCTCAGAGAGATCACTCAGGCCACACAGCTAAGGAAATGGTAGTCGTCTCCAGATCGGAACCCAGGTGCGCCTGACTTTGAAGCCCTGTGACTTCTCTTTCATACCGGTCTGTTTCCTTTAATAGCTACTCGGTATCCACTCTGAAGACATTCATTTGCTATTCAAACTATCTGCCCTCTGTCAGCCATGTCCCTTGCCGGTCCTTCTTTGACGTGTTCTCTGCTAAACAGAATCTGTACGGCTCCACACAGATAAACAGACAGCCTCTGCTAACTAGAAGTTTTTTTTTTTTTGAATCCTCCAATAAACATGCAATGGATTATAGAGCTGTAATTTTTCTTAAACTCTGGGCAGTCTTTAAATTTAGTTTGTCTTACGAGAGTTATGGGCAGACAAAACAATATCATTTATTAAGCCTTGTTAGGTACCTTGTGCTTTCATATCTGTTTTCTTTTTTAACTCTCTTTCCTACCCTGAAAGCAGGAATTATCCTCCCCATTTTACAAATGACAACTAGAGACATTACTGACCTACTCAGCATCATCCAGCTAGAGAGCTCAGGTGTGATCGGAAACCAGCTCTGTCCGATTTCAAAGCCACGCTCTTTCCCTTATGCCCTACTGCCTCTCAGTTTCCTCATCTGTGAAATGGGTAAAATAATAACCATTACACAGGCATATCATAATACCTGGCATTAATGAAGTGGTCAATACGTGGTAGCTCCACACTGTTTTTGTTATTTTGATGAGACTTAACATGGACTGGAAGCAAAATAGGTCCACAGAAATTCTCCATCAGAGCCCCCACTCCTTCCCTGCACCCAACATTCTCAAGATTGAAATACACCCTACGTAGCCTACAGTTTGGACAGATGTATCTTCAAGTTAGTAGCTTTCATTCTTGCCCTCACAGTTTCAAAGAGTACCATTTGCTTTCCATTAATGAAGGACAGATGCCACACATCACTTTGAAAGTTTCAGCGTTAGATTCCGTCTATAGCCCTGGTTTAGGAGGACGTGATCTGAGCCGCTAGATACAAGACGTCATTTCTTTTCTTTTCTCATAGCCAGCTTGTTTCAATTAGAAATAACTATAAGGCATCTGCCAGAAATATGTGCACTTTGTTAATCTGGGGTTACTCAAGAGAATGGCAAAGGGGTTTATATATTACATTCGCTAATAAAGAGAAATGTTAAATAACAGTATTTCAAGATGAGGACTAAAATGAAATACCTAAAACCTTACCAGGTCCAGCTGGTTCATATTTACATTGCCAGAAGGAGGGATTGGGGGCGCGCTGCAAATGCACAACACCTTCTGAATTCTTCAAATTAAAGGGACAAATCGTTATCTGCAATGACCTGAGTGCCAGAGGGGGGAAGAGATAACAGTATCGGCTGGAACAAAGGCTGTCACTGACCAGCTAAAGGTTTGGCTTTTTTTTTTTTTTTCATTTTCTCTGAATCCAAAAACGAATCCCATTAAATTGCATTATGAAATAGGACCAAAATCTAACAAAGAAAAGCCAGGCCAGTCGCAGATGCTAGGTTTATACTCCCCACAACAGAGAGCAGGCCTTCCGTACAATTCACATTAGCCCAGCGTCCCCCAGAGCACACACCACTTCCTGGGAGTAAATGAAGCATTTTTGGTAGCTGCTTTCCCAGTCGGTCTTAGGCCACTAGGGTCCCATTCAGTTAGTTATTGCTTCAGAACATTTAATGGTGCCCTAGTGGCCCAAAATGAATGAATGTAGCTTCTAAAACATCCTAACTTCCGGGAGTAGCTTATGCACCAGGAGAATCTGCTTCATCATAAGCTGTGCAGAACGCATGCAAAGAGATGCTTCTGAAACTTCCAGAATCCTGTTCCAGCAAATGTAGAGCTATGAAGCCACCATCCGGGGTACCTTCCTTGGTAAAAATCATTGACATCCTTGACAAAAGCCAAAGTGCCTTCTTACTGCTAGTTTTCCTCACTGTAGCCAAGATGGGTGGAGGAAAAAAAAGGTCTAAAAATTTAAGATCTTTCAGCCACACCAGATGCTTTTGAAAAGAAAGAACTCAGTCATTCAAAGAGCCTGATTTTATGAAGTGACATTTGAGATTATGATATGACATTGCAGATTTGACATGATTGTGCTAATTGTGAGAAAATATGCTACTCTGATCAAACGCGACTGAAGGAAATAAAAAGACATTGTGGTTCAACTTGTAATAAAGAGCAGCTCATCCTCACAGCTGTTTGATTGTTACCATAGTTATCTATTCAACGTGGCATGTACAGTACAGTTAACGTCTCATTACCAGTAGCCTGTTGCGTGCTTATTGTTAAGAGGAATTTAACATACAAGCTTCCGTGTGGGTTGTTCTCCTAATTTTGATTCTTCGAGCTGACTGGCATGAGACAGGGAGCTGGACTGTATTTAACTGGTTTTATTGTGACATGACTATGATGGATGTGACGGGGGCCTCTATTATTCGCTGCAGAGTGTGGCCGTTAATGAAGCCATTAGCTGAGCTAAGGCAAGTGAAGAAAATAGGGAAATTACCATTATTCTGAAGCCATTAAGTTGTTATCCACCACTTTCCCCCCTTACTCAAAAAGGCGTCTTCTTTTTAAGGCCTCCCTGACTGTCTTTTAAAGATTCATTAGTTCATTAACTTTCCAAGGAGATGGGGGTGGATGGCATGGTTGAAATTTTAATCAGGCCGGTGTAGCGTGTTATTACCATGATGCCAGTGTCTGTGTTCCATTGCTGGACCACGTCAGGTTAATTTTAAATAAACCACGTTACGGCAGATGTCGTTCTGTTCTGGGTGTAACCGAAAGAGCTTAAGAGCTTCCATTTGTAGAGGACTTCAGAGCTTTTTCACGCTCGGTAGGCCTCCAGGACGGGCGCTGTGCACCCCTCCTTCCCAGATGAGCGAGTACGCTGAGGCTTGGTGAGCCTGTCACCTGAGGAGTGAACATCATCTGGGCGGAATTGGGTTTCACACTTAAATTCTCCTTGAACCTTTGTATTATGACTTTTGCTCTCCCTATGGTATATTCTTCACTGGAAAAGTGAAACTAACCTCTAGTGAGCCCACATCTTCCGAGAATGAATGACTTCTGTTGTATCCTGTACGAAGTGTCTGCCAACGATCTTTAAATCTCGCTGTCATCATTGTTCACCAGGGCTTGGAGCATTTTGTGACCCACAGGCAGTGTGCTGGTGCTGGCCAGGTGAGGCACAGTTGGCTACTTCTGCATTTATTTTGAGGCGAGGCAGATGCTGCCTGTGCGGGTCATACATGTCATGTGCAGCACCAGGAAGCGTGGCCGTGGGTGGTTTCAGTTGACTCCAAAAACGTTTTTGCTCAGTCAGGTTGAGTGAAGTCTCCTTCTTGGCCAAGCAGAAGACACAGGCCTGGGTCCTCAGCCCTTGGGAAATCACCATTTCCCAAGCCACCGTGAGAACAGTTTCCCCTTTACAGGGATGGTAAGTTCAATTCCACACTTGATCCTTCAGATACCAGGGAAAATTGCCCCCCAGAACCTGTGCCTCAGCTCACTGATCACAGCCTGGCCCTGAATGGACGCATCTTCAAACCCGTTAGTGAACATATGCTGCATATATAATGATTGCATACTTCAGGGTCTAAATGGGTAACAAACAGGAACTCAACTCGTCTACACTGGGGCATTGTTCTTGAGATCTCCTAAGAGCAGGTGGGTGGATCTTCAGCGCCCCACCTTGGTTGGCATCCGTCCAGGCACACACGTGCCCACAGGCTGAAGGGTGGTCAGAGGACAGGGGGAGGTGTAATGGGAACTGAAACTAAGAATATTTCTCATCGTATTTTTATGAGCTTCCCTAGGGGGGCTAGAGCCTACCCCGAATAGAAACTCAGTACATATTTGTTAAAGGAATGGGCAAAAGGGAAAAGGATGCTGGCTCAGAGTTCATTCAGCCATCTGGGTCTTTGGGGGCCATTCCCATCTGCTTCGCCAGTGAGCCCACACATGGACACGGAGCTCGGTCCTCCGTATCACAGGCTGCATCACTAGCGGTAGAGCCGAAAGGAAATCGCCGACTCCTCTCGGGCCCAAACCTGGCCACCTGGCCTTGGCATTTCTGTGTGAATTCGAGAATGGTTTCCTGACACCTTCCTGACGACGTTTCATACTCTGCGTGCCAGAGCCAGCAGTGGAATGTGGGCTTCCTGAATTCTAGATCCACAGGTGACGCAGATGCCCGAGGAAGATGCCCGGCTCTTTAGTGCCCACTGGTGATAAATCTTAACATCCATTGAAGCGTAGATCTATATCGGCTGAGCAAAGCTTCTGCCCTTCTGCTTTACTTTTGCAAAAGAAAAGAAAGGGAACTGATCTTGATTGAGCCCCTACCCTGTGCCAGTAACTGAATGTGCTTGGCATGTTAGAGATACGCTTGCCAAACATCCATCCAGTTACCCTTTAAGAGGGGCATTGCCTTCCTCGTTTTATGGATGGAAGTGACACTGAAAGGCACAACGTGGCTTGGCCATGGTCCCGGGGTAAATGGCAAAGCTGGGGTTCGAACCCAGGTTTGTGAGACAAGGTTCCAAAGCCTTCCTGGGACAGCACACAATAGGAGGGAGCAGAGAGGTGATCCGGAAAAGATGGAACCGCCTAGTTCTTCAGGGGACGTCTCTGGAGGAACCATGTCATTATTGTTATTTAATAACCCTAATGATTAGAGTGGTATTTTTTATAGTGGCTCTCAGCATCTGCTGATAAACGTGCAAGAATTGTTATTTGGTGGTGCTATGAAAAACAACATTGGACTCTAAAGGTGTTTTAAATTTAAATGCTTTCACTGAGTGCTCAATTATCTGCTTGTCTTACTTTCCACTCTTTATGAACAGGGTTAAAGTAACAAGGTTAAAGTAGGTGACCAAACTCTGGTGCTACCATCTTTTGTCACTCGTTTATTTCTGTCCCTCCCTGTTCCATGACGGCATAAGTCTTTTAAGCTACAACATCTAACTACCTCCCCTGGGAGGGAGCCGGAAAGACACAAACCATGGAAAGGGTCAAGACTGTTTAAGCTGATGATTTGCCACAGTCTGAGGTGAGGTTGTCACTTTCAGCATTAGAGTGAATGGTCACTGAGCAGGGAACCACCCAGGCCCCCCTCTCTGCATCAGGTATTGCGTTTTATTTTATGGCCTACATGCCCAAACTCATTCTATGGTTACATTTTTCCTGAACAAAATACTTACTGGTTTAAATATAAACTAACCCTTTCCAAGTTCAAATAATTTAGGGATTCCTTGTTTGAATTACTTACATGACTTCTTTCCTTACACTTGTAACTATTTCTTAAAAGCATCCCAGATGGGAGATGAATTGATGCCTAAGAAAACAAGTGGGTTTCTGTTCTATCCTCTCTCTCTCTCTCTTTTTTCCCTTCCACTAGGACCTGCTGAGAACCTCACGATGGCTGCCCGTGTGTGTGCACACGTGTGTGAGTGTGCATGCGTGCATCTTGGTTTGTCTCCGTTCTGGGGTCTGGGACTGCGGCAGAGCAGCACTGTAACGGTCAGGGTTCCCGGCGCGTTCACTGCTGCTGGGCTTAACATCTGCATGATACAGCACAGTTCCATACGAACAAGCTACTGCCTTCTTTCGTATTTTGAGGTTTTGTCAACTGCCATGCTCTCAGGCTTCTGAGTTGCTACGAAGGCATCTTCTCACAAAGCCTGTAGTGAGAAAGCTGTGAGACTGTACGCCCGCTGAGCTCAGTTCATATGGCTGGTCAGGCCGGCCATTGGTGGAACTTCTGGTCCCATGTGACATTCTCCACAGGCAAGAGTAAACTGGGGAGGGGATGCTTGGACACCATGCAGGTATTCCATTGCTCCTTAAAGTTGCACCCAATAATTTTAGCATCCATGGGTGGGTATTACCTGCAGAAGATATTGCTGTGGTGCTCTAATGAAGATTTTCAATTTCCCTCCTTACTTCTGTCTTTATTAATTGGAATTCTTTTGTTAAGAAGGGTAATCTTTTCTTCCCCTTGATCTGTCCCATTATTTTTATTTATATTGGGAGGAACTCATGGATATTTATTTCATTCAGTGACTGTCATCTAATACCGTTGTTATTTGGTTTGTTGCTCAGATTTTTCCAGCTTTAGTAGTTGCATCCCTTTCATTTCAGACTGAGAAACAGGCTGGAGAGGGGAATCTCCTGCCCAAGATCACGCTGTGACCCTGGGGCTCGTCCCTTTGAACTCACAGTTCACACCTCTCCATGATACTGTGCCACTCAGAGAAGACTGTGGAAAATACCAACGTGCATTCTCTCTGCCTGCTATGCTTTTTGTTTATCTTTTTAATATTATAGTCTCTTTACATGTAAGTGTTACTGACTGACAGTGCTGTGTTAGTTTCTGGTGCACAGCGTGGTGATTCGGTGATACGCACATACATTCTTTTTTCATATTCTTTTTCAGTATAGGCTCTTACGAGACAGTGAATACAGTTCCCTCTGCTGTACAGTGCGACCTTGTTGTTTATCTGATTTATTTATAGTAGTGTGTATCTGCAGATCCCAAACTCCTATTTTATCCCTCTCCTCTTTTCCCTTTGGTAACCATAAGTTTGTCTTCTCTGTCTGTGAGGCTCTTTGTGTTTTGTAAATTAGTTCATTTGTGTCATTTTTTTTGATTCCACACACAAGTGATATCATATGATATTTGTCGTTCTCCTTCTGACATAGTTCCCTTAGTATGATCATCTCTAGATCCATCCATGTTGCTGCAAATGGCATTATTTCATTCTTTTTTTTCTGGCTGAGTAGTGTTCATTGTATATTTATACCATGTCATCTTTATCCAGTCATCTTTCGATGGACATTTAGGTTGCTTCCATGTCGTGGCTATTGTGAATAGTACAGTCTTGACTGTACTTCACAGCTGGGTACAGGAGGAATTTGGGGGTGTTGGCCTACTGTGTTTAAAAGTCTTTGTCAAATGCACAGGACTTCAGTAGCCTGAGCCACTGTAGAGTGGAATTTAAAATAAGATGGGTTCACCTTGTATCCCTTTTAAGTGGTTACCCCATAATGAGGCAGCGTAGGCATGGTGACCATGCGTCCTGGTTGGCCTGGGATAGTCCCAGTTTGTACCTGTTTTCCTTCTGTAATTGTCAGCCGTGTCTCTTTTCCCCCGAGAAGTGTGCAGATTTGGATGATCAGTTATCTGACGCAGTTATCCCCGAGTCACTGGCTTTCAGTCTTTTGCTCCACATCAGAATCACTTAGAGGGCTTGCTAAACCACGGATGGCCAGCCCCGCAGATTCTCATTAGGTTTTGGGGGGTGCCAGGAATAGGCACTTACAACAAGCTCTCTGAGAAGCCAGGGCTGCCTTTTGTGGATCCCACTTGGAAGATGACTGCCCTAAGCATTGGCAGACAGTCAGATGAATGGTTGGATGAATGGATGGGTGAATGAATGGATGAAGGGTGTCCGCCACATGACAGGCACTGTGTTGGCCGGTAGGGAGCAGATAGGCAGTCAGGCAGGTGATGAGTGACAAGTCACTGCAGTAAGGACAGTGGTAGGGCGAGTACAGGGTGCCGTGCGAGTGGACTGCAGAGGCCCCTGCCATAAAACTGGGGCCTCTGGCTTGGTCTGTGACGGCAAGCTTGTATTAAGGTTCTGGTACCTTGTGAAATCGTTTTCTCCCTAGTCCGTTCTACCAGTGTAATACTAATTCAGTTCATTGGATACCGACCAACCAGGAATCTAGATCAGCATTTTTCTACTCTTGGCTTTTATTTCAATTCAAGAGCTGAGGAGACAGTTGCTACTTCAGGGAGTCTCTCCCTACTCCCAGGGTGGACACAATACATAAATAGTTACATACTTGCTATAGGTCGAACTGGACTAGGCTTCTCAGTTATGTCATGGAACAGATTGGGTTCGTTCCGTTCTGCTCCCCACCTGCATGTACAGGATGAGAAGTACCACGTCACTGTGCTTGTGAAGGCAGGACATTTGAAGGGGTAGGACACATTTTCAAAGGAATTTTAGCGATAAGAGAACTAAAAATTTTCCACAAACCTTTTACTTAACCAGAAAGTGCACTTAGAAGAACCTAACCCTCAGTTCAGTATACTTAAGTTTCCTGGGGCCTTTATAGCTTGTAGATAGTGATGGGTGTGTGTGTTTCTCATAAGACCACCAGTAAAAGTGGCCCAGAGGCCGATCACTCTAGCCACGTACATTTGCCAGTAAGAGTCTAACCTGCAAACTCTGTTCTCAACAGGCTTTACATTTGCTTTGGAATCTGTCATTGAACAGAGTTTCTCCTCCTGTCACCTGGCTTGTGGACACAGCGATAAGACTTCAAGCTGATGACGCAGTTGTTGGGTATCCAGGCTTTTGCTTGGGGCCAGGAATACTGCCCCGCTTTCTCAGGGCTAAGCGTGTGGCGTGGCCTCCATCCATGTCATGTTGAACCAGAATTCCTGACAGATACTCCCTGTACTGTGCCTATTTTTACAGCCAAGATGCAAACAAAAATGGTGGGACTCCTCACCTCCAGAGTTAGGGACATACTGTGTGACTGGTATGTTGATGAACACCATGAAACTTTTCATTTGTAGGTATTATTAATGTTTGTTAATAGAATGTAATCTTTTATCCCTTGGCCTGATGCCATGGGATAGATTTATTCAAAAAAATTTGATGCTTTTCACATCTAGTAAATTATGTTTATAGAGACGGAGTTAGTGACACAGGCAAGATAGTAGTAATAGCACTGCTAATTATATCACTGTGCGTAAAAGTGACATCAGTGTTATCAAGTACCATTAATAGTCCCAAATGGTGTCAGATGCAGCAACCTTTGATTTGAATATAGCTTGTAAATCTTGCTAAACCTTTTTCTCCCCTACAGATTTCCAAGTGTGCGTTGGCTCTATGGTTTTTACCTAAAGAGAGACAGAACCACTTAGAAGAGCCAGCCTACCCAATTTACAGCAGTGGCTTTGGGGACACAGTTGGCACCTGCTTTCCGAGATGGCCCGGGCAGATGGCCTTTCTCTCTGATTTGCTAAAGACATAAGCTGATCTCGTGCACTATTCCTTTATATAGCGGAGACGGGAAGGATGGCTGTGTGCGGGCACACATTACCAACTGTGACGATGACAAGCAACTTAGGAGCAATCTTTCTTTTTGCTTTTTCTTGATAGAAGCCAACACTTTACAATGGCATCTCCAGCTTTTTGGGGGCTGCCATATGTGTTCTGCGTTGCTCCCCGTGTAGCAGAGGAGTGGACAGGCAGAAAATCATGCAAGAACTGAATTTGAGACCCAGTGTCTATTGTATCATGCTGTGTTCCCACACTGTTGTTTCTCTGACATTTCATCTGTGTTTGACTGCTTCGGTAGTATTCGAAACATAAATGGTTTTCCTTTTTGTCTCTGAGGGAGAGAATCCCTTGGATAAGATCGTTCTAATCAGATCATCGACAAATCCTGAGGATTTGTGCCTTGAAGTTTTCCTTCTCTGTAGGCCAAGAATGTGCAGAGTCCTGGTGGGAGCATTGTTTAGATGTATGACATCGGTTTGTTTGCTGTGGTCATGTGCAAGAAGATATTAAGGCTTTGGCACTGATTGGGCATTGCCAGAGGTGTATTTATTGAGCAGCTATTAAGTGCAAAGTGCTGTGAAAAATAAACCCATGACTGAGACGCTGACTTTGCCCTCGAGGAATTTACAGTCTCATGGGGAAGGTAACACATGCCCACAAATGCCATAAAAAGTAGGCAGAGTTCAGAGCTGTGGGGGGGGGCTACAGAAAGCCTGCTTGGAATTCGAAGGAAGGGCTGCTCCCTTCTCATGGTGAGGGGTAAAGCGTGGCCTTGAGACTGGCTTTGTCCATGAGGTGATGAAAAATGACAGTCTAAGTGGAGGCTATGGGGGGAAAGGCAAAACAAAAATTGTCCAGGGAACTGTGTGCATATTTGTCTGGCTGGTTGCATGACAGGGACTGTAGCAGGAAGCCACGGGCTGGCTGAGAATAAGAGGGACTTGGCTGCATGCGAGGTGGGCAGGAGCAGGAAGTGAGGGGATCACACTGCGTTGTGGCCACACCACCAGCCACTTCGGCTGCTGGGGCAGGGAATGGGACGTCTGTTCTGCAGACACAGGGAGCCACTGCAAGTGAGCAGGGGGTGACATGAGAGCTCTGCTCTAGGACGATTTCATTGGTGTCCTGCGTTGGAAGGATTGGAGCCAGGAACTCCAGTTAGGAGTCCAGTTGGAAAAGGGAAGGCAATGGTTTTAGCCACCAGTATACTTCTAAGAACAGGCATTTGGAGTATCCTTGCGGTTTTGGAATGAGCCATTTCTGCTCAGTGGATCTTTTCATTTGAATATAGTAGTTTGAAGATGCTCTTATATGTCACATAGGTCTCGTAGGGTGAGTGATCTGGAATAGGGAACAGTGTGTATGTTTGGGATCCATCCCAATCGAATGGGTCTCCAGCCCCGGTGGGCTGAAGGATCGCCCCGGGACCCTGGGGAGAATTTTAGATTCTGTAGTTCCAGGGTGTGTTCTGGGAATCTGCACACCTGCTGAGGGCCCAGGGTGACTGTGCTGCAGGTGGCCTGGCCCTGACACTTGGAGAGATACTGTGGCTGCCCACCGTGGGGGTAGAGAGGCATGTGTCTCTGCCCACCAGTGACCTGCCTGCTCCAGAGGCCGGAGACCTGCAGCTGTGGAGGGGACCAGAGCCTCTGCAGTGGGCCGATGCCCGTGGTGGGCCCCTTCTGTACCTTCTCCCATTTCAGCCTCACAGTTTCTCCAAGGAAGGGGTTCTTTTATTCTCGCCTTTCAGGAAGGCCTATGTATGTTTTTCAGGAGTCGAGCCTCCCACATGCTTCTAACAGGGATGTGGGAGGATTAAGCAGTGACCCAAGAAATTGAGTTTCTGTGATTTTTGGCCTGGTCCTCAGGCTTCTCTATTAAGTAGGAAGCTCTCAAGAGAGAAGTGTTGACTTGCCAAGTGTACAGGTTTAATCAAATTCAAACAAGGAAAAAGCCCTTCGTGGGAGACAGATTTTAGCTGGAGGGGATCGCCTTCTCCTTTGTCCTACCCGTTTGGGCAGGTGAATACCCAGACAAGAGTCCCATTTCCTCTTCATCCTCCATCTGTCCCCTCTGCTGCTCTCACTGCCAAGTTCTCATCACTGGACACTTACTGACGGTTCGACAGAGGTCACGCGCTAACTAAGCAGGACGTGGCCATGCTGTGCAGCCAGCGTGACTCAGCCTTCTCCCCACTGCAGGTCGGTGGAGGTTGCCTGGAATACCTCGGCAAGCTCTGTGCTGTCCCCGTGACGTGCTTTTGGACACTCCTGATGGTAGGGTCGAGGTCAGCTCCTGCTCTCACCACCCACGGCCATCAGACTGTGCCCTGTGCCCAGTGGGTTTCACCAGCAGACAATCTGTGGTGGAGATATTGGAGAAAATGTTTGATTTCCAGTTGCTACTTCCCAGTGATTTGCCACACACAGAGCTCTCATGGTGTGCATTTTGGACCTGTCTGTAACTGCAGTGTTCATCCATGTCTAAAGATGCAGCCGAATAAGACAGTCATTTCCCATTTGCTTTCAAACGTATTCTAGCCTTCCTAAACTTAACGCTACCAGCAGGGCAAGGGAGTGGGAGGGGATAAATTGGGAGTTCGATATTTGCAGATACACACTACTACCTATAAAATAGGTAAACAACAAGTATCTACTGTCTAGCACAGGGAGCTACATTCAATATCTTATAGCAACCTATAATGAAAAAGAATATGAAAAGGAATATGTGTATGTACATGTATGACTGAAACATTATGCTGTACACCAGAAATTGACACAACATTGTAAATGGACTAGACTTCAATTTAAAAAAGTTAAAAAAAAATAAAACATGTTCTAGTCTTCTAGTGTCGACATCTCTGTAAGGTGGGGAAACCTTTAATGGAGTGGATTCTGACCAAATAGCTCATGGACTCAAGAGAAGAATAAAGATGTCATCTTTTTTGCATATATGTGCCTCCATATACACTGGCTAGGTAGATCTTTTACCATTTTTTAAACACTTCAAATATAATCTGTCATAAAAAACTGATTTGGACAAAATATTTGGCTATTATGATGGTTTTGGTTTTACTTTATTAAAAAGTAAGGATCATAGAGCTGAAAGGAGCTTGTAGCAGTTTTCTGGTCTGTCCTCACACGACAGGGAGTAGCGTTCTAGGCGAATGGAGGTGGAGTTGGCTTCTGAAGATGTCCTGAGAAATAGTTCTCACAACCTTGAGGGTGAGGCTGTGTCAATCATTTCTGTATTTCCTTCCTTAGCTGGAAATAGCCAAGGCTCAACAAATATTCGTCAAATAAATGAATGAGCCTTTATTGGCAACACACTGAGTTGGCTAGCAAGTGAGTTTTGAGCACATATTTGTGGAATGGATGCCTAGATGAAGGAATGGGCTTCTTCCAGTATAGCTAAGGTGATGTCCTCAACCTTGCAGATAAAATCAGTTTTTTCTCAGTCTGTTTGCAGCGTGATTTTCCTTAACTGTTCACCAGCCCCTCTGTATTCAAAAAATCACAGCTCATTTTCCTTTCCTCCTGGGCTCATCTCTCCAGGCCTGTGGGAGTCTCTGGGGCTCTCTGATCCCTGAGTACATCGTAATCCTCTGTCTGTTGTGGACCCCAGGCCTGGATATGCCACAGTGAGCTTTACAGAGGATTAGTGGGCATTTTGTATCTAGACCTGGATGATGGCAATCAGACTTCCTGAGTGGATGAAGAGACCCGTAAGACAATGGAGGTTTTGCTGGACTTGTGATGAGTTTCTGCAAAATCTGGCTGGACCGCTCTTTGCTCTTCTTGCCCCCAGTTGCTGTTTCTAGAGCTCAGCGTTTGTGGTCGTCGCGTCAGAAGTGGAGGCTACTGCCTTTCCCCCGTGGCTATTGAAAATGATGTGCTTAATAGTTTAATAAGCATTTTCAGATAACTTCCTCTGAGGACTGGAGAAAGATTTCCCCTCTCCCATATAATTTGGTGGTTCCCAAATTGTCCTTTAGCTTGAAAATACTGATTGGCTATTGTTTAGCCCCCAGTGGATTGCTTCTTATCTTCAAGACTGGATTTCTGTTAGAATGAGAGTTGGCAGGATTCAGATTTAGCCCAGTGAGGTTTGTCAGGGTTGGTAAAATGTTACAGACTGAGAACAAATGGAATAGTAACCCAGGAAATTTCATGTGGATTTTGTGAAAAGCAGTTATATCGGGAATCAGGACCTTTGGGGTGCACATTTGTCAAAGACAATTATTTAAATGCCCGAGTCTCCTTGCAGAGGGAGGAAATTGATTTCCATAGATTTGTTTATACAGGTTAAGTCATAAAGCAGGCCGAAAATGGGAACCAGTCCAAAGTTTCAGCAATAAGAGAATTGCATCAAAGTTGGTACATCCATACAGTGGGCAGTAAGTTTTCTTTGGACTTCTTCGCAATTTCCAGTTTTGTTTCACAATGACCACGTGTTGCCTTCACACATACTTTTATACATGACATAATAAGTGAGTTCTGTCAGTCCGTCTAGTGAATGAGTCATTGTACCTGAGGCTGGTCTCGGGAACCCCTGACACAGCCCCACGTCCTCTGGCTCGTAGCGCATGACTTGTAGTGTGAAGACACCAAGTCTATGGCCTTGCCCGACGCGCGCCAGCGCCGAGTGTCTGGCCAGCTGTAACTGGCCGGCCCTTTTGGAGGCAGGGTCTTCCCTGGCCAGACGAAATCGGGAGCCCATGCTCCTGACTGGAGCAGGCTCCTGGCCAGTCCCCCTTCCCCTGGAGTCAGACATGAGGGAACATTGGCCAGATCACCTTTGCCAGGCAAGCGGAACAGAAGTGGGGCCTCTAATCACGTGTGGTTCTCAGTGTGTTCTGGGTGCTGTTCCTGGCCGGCTTGTGATGCTCGGGGGCCAGATCACTTGGCTGTCTTGTCTTTGAGTGGAGGGACCGAGTTTAATGTGACAAAACGAGTCTGGGCTTCATGCACAGATGCTTTTGCATGAATGAAAATGTCAAATCTGGGAGAATGGAAGACTTTATAGTTTTCAAAGTTTCTCTAATATGTTTTGTTCAAAGCCTGTTTACCTCTACGTATGGAAGTCAGGGCACTCCCTTACTTAGGGCCTCTGTAGTGTCGACTAAGTCAGGTAGGGTCCCGGCTCCATTCTGAGTATTTGTTGCTTTGTGGGAGGTGAAGCGAAACAGGAAATGAGAGGGTTCCCCCTGCAAGAGTTTGGTCCCAGAGGTCAGGCAGGGAATTGTACCTAAGACCTGACATCTAGTAGGATTTTAAAAATGTACAGAGTGCTTTTCCCCTTTATGTCAGAATGGTCTTTGAGGATGAAAAGAGAAGACTCCTCTGTAGCCTTCTCCCTCTCTCACGTGCACGTGTGTGTACACGTGCGATTTTTAAATTGAAGTGTAACACAGTAAAACACACAGATCTTAGGTGCTGAGTTCCGTTTTTGACAAATCGCATACACCCTGGTGATGACCATCCCTAACAAGATACAGACCTGCTCTGCCCAATAGCAATCAGACACAAGCCATGTGTGTCATTCACAATTTTTTAGAAGCCACATTAGAAAAAGTAAAAAGAAACGGGTAAAATGAATTTTAATACTATATTTTAACCCCGTGTATTTAAAACACTATTATTTCAACACAAAATTAACATAGAAATTATCTAAGAAATTTTACACTTTTTTGGTAACAAGTCTTTGAAACTTGATATAGAGTTTATACTTGGAACACATCTCAATTAGGATGCTAGCTTTTTGAAAAAAACATTGTAGTAAAATACACATAACATAAAATTTACTGTGACCTTCTCTGAAAGGGGTGGGGCTGAAGCCATAGAGGCTGCTGGTACAGGACGCCCTCCCTGGGTTTCCATTTTCCAGTGACATTGAATTTGGGTCCCTGCAGACAGAGGCAGACAGGTCCCTTCTGCGACATGATCTGAGCTTTAAGCTGTGCTCTCAACTCATTCTTTGTCGTCTGTTCATTTCCTCCCCATCCCTACCCCTCAGTTTCCTTCCACTCATACTCCCGAGTGCTTGCTGAGCACAGGGGACCTACAGAGTACTGGCAAGACAAAAACAGGGACATCGTCGCAGTCCTGGAGCAGCTCACAACCCAGTGGAAGAAGATGCTTTTAAGTAGCATTTCAGAGAAATATGACATAGCCCTTGGATTAGAGGCAGCTTCTGGAAGATGAGGCCTAACCTTTAAAACATGGTTAGAAGTTGACAAGGCAAAGGGACCAGCAGAAAGAACAGGGATAGAGAAGGACTAGAGCATGAATTAACAGTCAGACTGATGGCCGGCTCCACCAAGTCTAGGCTGTGTCACCTTGGCCAGTCGCCTCACATCTCTAAGCCTCTTTTCTGTCATCCGTAAAGCAGTGATAATGATACCTACCTACCAGAGATGTCAAAGACTCAGACAAGGAAAGATTATTAAAAACCTGTTGCAATGATTGGCTTATTCATTCACTCATTTGTTCAGCAAAGACTTTAAAACACCTACTACATGCGGGGTGCTGGGCTAGTTGCTAGGGACACCACGGCACGGCCTGTGGCCTCCCACAGCTGGGGATGGGTATCGGGGTTCAGGGATCAGTAGTCCTTTTCTCACGAGGAGAGGCAGACATGGGAAAGGCCCCGGTGCTGCTGGGAGAGAGTGAGCCGTTTAAGTCAAATTTACAGGTGCCTGGGGGTGGGGGTGGGGATAGTAGTGGGGACAAGATTGGAGGGGTAGAATGGGGACCTCCCCACGATCTCACTCCTACTGACAACAGTTTGAAAAGCATCTTCAATGTTGACCAATATTGGGGGTTATTCAAATATTTAAATAAAACCAGAAGAGACTGTTCACTTGTGGGGATGATGGAAGACACTTTGGTTTAATTTGCATTTGCCATGTTTTACCGTCCAGATTTCAGACTGTGAGATTAGGGACCATGCCGTACCTCAGTCTTTCACCCTGTTCCTGTACTAAGTCCTTTTGCAGTGCTGCTCAGACTTCAGTTTTTGTTGGCTTCACTGAATGCACAGCCTCCTGAACCAGGCCTGGTGTGTGATGTTCGCTCCATAGCTGTGTGTCGAGCACCTGCTGAAGTCCCCAACGGGGGGGAGACGAGTGCAGAGAAGAGCCACCAAACAGAAAGATGACAGCAGCCAATGACTGTAGGTGTCCCATCCCAGTCAGTCCTCCCATACAAAACTAAAGTCACAAAAAAACCCCACAAAATCTTTCTGCATATGTAAGAGCCTGCATTTTCAGCCCTGGAATATTCGTTCAGTTTTTATGCATCAAATTATGCACATACCAATAACCTTCTAATTTATGGACGCTTGCTATTAGGTTTTGTTTAGATGAGTTCCTTCTAAAAGGAACCAGCTTCTGTTCTGAAGAAATGAATAAACCATACAAGGTGAACTTTCCTACAATGGATTTTTCTATGCGGGGTTTTCAGGGCATAATTTAGACATAGCTGTGGTGGTTTATGAGCATAGAAAGTGTAGGGGCCACATGGACATACGTGTGAATGAGTGGAAGCCAGGGGGAGAGACCCAGGGGTGGGGGTTTCAGCTCAGTTTCACATCTCTACCCTAAGGCATTAGATGCTGCTAATTCTTCAAAAGCCAAAGATTTGTTTTACAGAAGAAATTCTGATTTGCTTAAGATATTGCTTCCAGACCTAATGTTCCTTTAGCAAATCATGCCTACATCCATGATTGGAAATAAACTGCGTGTTATCTAAGCATAAAAAAGCCGCATGATTTGGGACTATTCTCCAGAAGTAACATTTAGTGTAATTACAGTACATTTAGATTAATTATAGCACTGGTTCCGGGCGCCACCATACTTAAGGTTGTATCAGCATTTTCGTTATTAACCCTGTGTGGAGGAAGTTTATCTTCTGCCTGCAGAGTGCTTCCTCTAGAAAATATTTGCATTCTCTGTCTTGCTCGATTGAAACTGAATGGCCTTCCCACTTTTTGAGTAACTTTAAAAAGATATGATTTCAGAGGGCTTATTCTTGTTAAGATCATTGTTTCTGTGTAGATGCTCAACATAGGCAGTGATTAATTTTCAAAATGTGGGAATGGTCAGAGTGTTTAATTAGGAAATAGACTTGCTACAAACGGCCATGCCTCCCTTTCATAGGCTTTCTAATGTTGACCAGAAAGTAGAAAGTGGCTATTACTGAATGGCCGTGTCAAGAGTGGCGGGTGGTACCCAATCAACCTGAGTTTGGCTCCATCCAAAGTGGCATCCTCAAGGAGGCACTGCCTGATTTCCAACAGGGCTGCCTAACCAAGGCAGACTTGTTAAGAGTTGGTGATTCCGTCTTTGTGAGTGGCTTTTGGAATCCATGCCTTGTTCTTCTGGAATATCATTAGAGACCTCAGATTTTCATCTCTGCATAGCAATGGTGGTTTTTGTTTGTTTGTTTGTTTGTTTTGTTTTGTTTTTTGTTTTATTTTTGGTTTTTGGTTCCTGAAGCAACCAAAATAATTTGGAGCCAGATTTGGTGAGGAAGAAGGTTGATAAGGTTGAATGCACATTTTACTGAAGAATGAATGAGCTGTGGCTGGAAAATAATGAGCCTCATTTTCATGCCTGGTTCATAACTATAGCTGAAGGTAATTCCCTCAGACGAATTCCAAAGTTGGTTGAGCAATGTCTGTCTCCTTGAAAACAGGGGACAGTTTCCTCATGGTGCTGCTTCAAAGGTGCCAGCATTCATTTGAATGTCAAATGTCTGCTAGTTTGGTCTCTGAAGAGTCCCATTATTTTGAGGTTCTACTCCATTTCAATCAGAGGATATTTCTTTTTTTTTTTTTAACACTTTTTATTGATTTATAATCATTTTACAATGTTGTGAGAGGATATTTCTTACAAATTCTAGGTAATTGACTGTAATGACACTTAAAATTGTTCTGACCTGTTGTTCATATTAAAAACAGTTCCTCAAATATATCTTTGTATTTAAATGAATGTAAATATTCTCAAAAATATTTGTTCATAATAATAGCTAGCATTTTAGTGAGTATTTGCCATGGTCAGGCAGTGTGTTTTCTACGCTTTATCTCATTCACCCATAATTTTTTGAGAACCTTAGGCACCCATCTTTTGCAATAGTGCCGGTTACATCCACAGAGAGATTCAGTAACTTGCTCAAGGGACAGGCCTTGTAAAGGGCCACGCTGGGATTTGAACTCAGGCTGATCTGAGATTTCACCCCATCCGAGGCTTCACTGCATTTGACAAAGACGTGGGTCATGGGTAGAGTCACAGATGACTGGTTCCGAGCATCCTAGCCATGCCTTTGGAGGAGGAAGGCGAAAATCAGGACTGTTCAGGCAAGTTTTATAGAGCAAGGTGAACTAAACAAACAGAAGAATCAGGGCAAGAGCAGTGAAATTGTCAAGCCCTCACTCGGTTTGATTTTTCTTTTCCCTTTCTATTTTGCCTGGCTTCGTTCTATTTTACCTTCTCCTGGTAGAGTCATGCAGGTGGGTAGCTATTATCAGGAACAAATGATGCTATAAATCCAGCCTGAAATCAATGAGGTTATGAGCTCTAAGAGTGAGAGGCAGTTTTGTAGACCTAAGTGTTTTCCCTGCTCACCATGCTGTATCTTTGAGGCCAGAAGCCAGAGGCTGATTTACAGACCTATATAGAGCGGCACTGTCACCAAGGTGGGCAAGGTGGTCCCCAGGCCCACCCTCCCCTTTCAAACAAGAGGAATATTTAGAAGAAATAATAGAGAGTACACATGCTCTCTTGTCTGTCTCCAGATACATAAGAAGAGAAACGGAAAAGGATGTGGCACACAAAACCACCTCTTGGTAATAACACTGTAATGTAAAAATTATAGCTTGGAATCTTTGGGAGGAATGGCTCCCCACCCCCAACCCCCAGAGAGACTGGCACCAGCCCTTTAGCTTTACTCAGTTAAAGGGAGCGTATTTCCCCGGGCCAGATGCACTCATTTAGTGAAAGGGAGGAAACTAGCCACGGATGCCATTCCACTTTCTGTTGAGCAAGGATGACCATTTTCTGAGGTCCTGACTTCGCTTAGGGGAAAGCCATGAACAGACACCAGGAATCGCAGGTGCTGGGAGGCAAGGGGGCTGGCCTTCCAATGCCGCGTGCTCAGTTCTTGGTGGCTTCTATACGCCAGACAATGGAAGGAACATGGAAGGAACATGGGAGTGACCGGTGAGGTTTCCACTCCCAGAAGACTGGTTTGACTGCCTTCTTTAGGCGATGCTGGGGAAGTGAGTGTGGCAGTTCGCATTGGTCTGTTCTAGTCAACTGCGTGGAAAAGTGGACTGTCTACTCCCCATCACACCGAATGCCGGGCTTAGGGAAAGGCTATCGCGAGGGGAAGGCAGGTGAAACACCCCAGCCCAGCATTTCAGGTGGCGCCCCAAAATCTGTAATTGAGATAAACAATATTTTAATGGGGGTCTCTGTAAACAAATCAAAATTAATGTGAAATATCTATGATTGAAAAAAAGATCTAATTACTGTTTTTTTCTTTAATTTTAAAATTTATTTTAGGGGTAATTAGGTTTATTTACTTACTTATTTCTAATGGGGGTACTGGGGATTGAAGCCAGGACCTTGTGCGTGCTAAGCGGGCACTGTGCCACCGAGCTGTGCCCTCCCCAACAAAAGATCTAATTTTTAAAGGAAGACAGGATCAGTAGCAGTACTGCCCTGAGGGATGTTGGAGCCTGAGGCAAAAGGAAGAAAATATTGCATGAATTTTGATTTTTTTCAAAAAAAATATTGCCTTCAAATGCCAATTCGCTTGATGACTGGGTTTCTTGGGCACCTTCTGGTCACCCTGAAAGCCCAGCTCTAATACCCTCTCTCTGGAGTTTTCCCCGATTTCTGTCTCCCCACCTCCATGGGCGTCCTAGTCCCGGTGTATTTTACCTCCGGGTTTCCACAGTGCTTTCTGCAGCTCCCCCGGCAGCGCTTCCCATGGTTGACTGCAGTGATTTGTCTGCAGTGTCTGCCTCTTCCAGAAAACGATGGCTTCCTTGAGGATAAAGACCATGTCATCTTTTTATCCACTACGCCAGCCATTCAGTAGGTGCTCAGAACGTATTTGCTGGTTGTTAAAAACAACCGAGTGAATGAAGGAGTTCAGTAAATAAGTGAAAATAACCTTTGTGTCTTTTAGAACTTAACCTGCGGGTTGACACCTTCCACAATTGGCCCTGCCTACATCCTCATGTCAGTTGGGACCCTGGGTTTGGGACACGCAGTCCCACAGGGAGGACTGGTTCTAGAGACTCTCGGTCCTGAGCATCAGGAGGGAGTCAGGTTTGCCAAGTGGGTGATGAAGTCCCTTGACTGAACCATGCTCCCTTCCCTGTCCGAAGCCCTATGGCAGCTGAGGCTACAGACAGGCCAGCTCAACCATTCAAGAAAAAGGAACCTCAAACAGATGTACTCACATGGCAGGTGATTTCACTGATATTCCCAAGAATAGTAGAACCACTCTCCTCCCTCCCTCCTCCTTTCCTCTTTCCCTCCTTTCCTTCTCTTCCCCACTTCTTGCAAAGGGCCTGCTGTTTGCTGGGCCCCAAGCTAGGGGCTAAGGGCCTGGTAGGGAACTTGGTGCAGTTTTCATGGAGCTTACTTTCTAGTCGGAGGGGGCAGATGTGAAAAAGGCAACGGACAGTCTCATTTTTGATCGCAGTCAGTGATTTGAAGGCAGTACCATCAGATGATGTGATGTGGTTCCAGAAATGGAAGAGGCCGACGTTAGCTTTAGCTGTCAGAAAGGGCCCTGGTCGAGCTGAGACCTGAATGATGAGTGCAGGCTGCTGAAGTGAGGATCTGGGGGAAGCTGTTCAAGGAGATCACAGCGGAATCTAAAAGGCCCTGAGGCAGGGACATGCTTGGCTTGTCCAAGGAACAAAATGAGCCTTGTTAAATAAGGAGGGTAACCTTCTGGACACTGAGGTCATGGAGGTGGGCAAGGACCAGGTCAGTGGGTACTTCAAAGGCTGGGATGAGCAAACTGAATTGTATTCCACCCGCAGTGGAAGCCATTGGAGGAGTGGAAGTGGGGAAAATCATGATCTGACTTCCAGGTTACAAGGGCACCTTTGGAGAATACACCATAGAGAGGTGGAGAAGGAGGCAATGGAGGCCAGCTGTTGAGGCTATTGCAGTAGGGCTGGCGAGTGATGATGGTGGTGCGCATGGGTGGAGAGGCGCGGATGGATGCAGGAGATACGTTGGAGGTGGAGTCAGTAGGAGTTGCCCAGGGATCCAGTGGGGGGGGGATGGGGAAAGGAGGATGAGGGAAAGGGAGGACTTGGGCATGCCCTCTCCATTTTTGTCTTGAGTGACCAGGCAGATAATAGCGCCATTTATTATGCTGTATGTCTAGATAACTAGAGTCCATCGAAATGGTTTTTCTAAAACAAAAAACTAGTCTTTGCCAAAGAATGATCAGTTTTATCTTTCATGAGACAAGAACAAAATAAAACTGTTCCCAGCATGTCAATGGGAACCTTTTACTCCCCATTCCATACACCCGTTGGTAAGCTTCCAAGTGTCTTGGGACTGAATTTCAGCCTGGGCTATCTCCCCAACGAGACTGTGAACTACTTGAGGGTAGACACGGCGCTCTGTCTTACTCCTTCTGGTGCGTCTAGTGTCAGAGTCAGTGTCTGGCACATCACAGCTGCTTGGTAAATGCTTGTTGAAAAGGAAGGAAGGAAAGACAGCTGATCCTCTTTAGAACTTGCCTGTCTTTTATTTCCAAAGGTTAACATGAAAATGAAGGGGATACAAACAGAGGAAATAAAATAAAGGAATCTCTGCAGAGTTGGATGGAAACCTCAGTACATCCAGAAGGGAAAAATACAATAGAACAAAACAACAAATGTGCTGTGAATAATATTCTCCTCACTGTGGGCAGATTTAATAAATGTATAGGGGCACTTACCTGTCTGGCAATATCATAGTGTTTAGGACTAACTTTCAACTCTATTTGATCATTTGAATTCAATCCCAGATACATTTTAAATATAAATTTTGTTCATGTCTAAGACACTTGGGATGACAGATATGCTCTCATTGGACTGTATTCAATAACTAATAAAGAAATTATTAAGACAGTGAAGTCCAAAATGCCTATGTAATTTTAGAGGAGCTGCCTCATTCATTTGATGCAATAGGGGTAATGAACTGTCTGGAAGTAAAGTATTTACCTCCAAAGCATTTGGTAATTCCTTCTTGATGAGAGAAAAAAAGCATCGACATTACTCAGTGTGCTGTTTTCGAGGCATCTTAATGTGGCCTCATCTCCCTTTCTCACCACATCTTCTGCTTTGCCATTTTACACCATTTCACATGTTTAATTACTTACTCTTTGTTCTTTCCTTCCTCATCTGTGCCTTTACTTATGCTCTTCCAATGATCAGGAACATATCTTCCTCACCTTTTCCATCACTGGTAACTTAATTATCCTTCAGTGTTCAGCTCGAGTGCAGCCTCCCTCCAAGCAGCCTTCCTGGATTTCTCCAGGTTGAATTTATACTTTCCTCTGGTTTATGTTATGTTCGAAATTATGCTAATGACTGACCATTCTCAACCCAGAAAACTGGCAACGTTTGATTTAGTGACTGCAGCCTAAGATTTTGCCATGGTATATACTTAAATACTTCTCTGCTTAAAGAAGCATTATGTAATTCATCTTATATATGATAAAAACACATTCTGTCCCCTGGACTTTATTTTCTTAGGTTGTTAAAAAACTGACTCTTTCAAACACTTTACTCAATATTCCCCTAAAGGCATCAGCAGGAAAAATTTATGAATATTTTTATTAGGGATGATTTAGTTTTATTAGGGATGATTTCTAGGAAACAACTAGAAAAATTTCAAGGTCATTAGCCATATTTTTAAATACATAGTTGTTTGAATACATTAGTTTCAGTTTTTAGGTTCTCTGCTATCTTTAGCTTTTTCCATTTTAATTTAATAATGATAAAAATAAATCTCATATTTATTAGTTTTTTTCATTCTCAGATGTTTAACAAACCTTAGGGGTGCAAATATAATGTAGTTATCCATATGCTTGCAAGTAGGTTTATGGCCCAGTGAGCATTTGATTACAGTTATTTCTGTTTCATTGATATTGCTTAAGAGTCGACAGAAGAATCGGGTCCAAAGGTATTGGAAAAGGATAATTAGAAACCCTTGTCAACCCAGTCAACATGTCTTTGAGGAGAGCATGTTAACACAGAACCTCCATATTTTTAAACTCTAAAATATATTTTTATTTCTATTCTCCCTTCTTCCAACAACTGTTTGTTGCATAACAACTATGTGTTGGGCTCAGAGCTTAATCCTGGGGATAGAAAGATCAACGAGGCTGTCAGAAGTACGTGTGTATATGTACATGTATATGTATGTGTGTGCGTATATATATATATATAGATGTCAATATGGCGGAGTTTCTATATCAGTAAGGTAGGCTGTATGTATATAGTGTCAGCCTTAAAAATAAAATAGCCATTTATTTTACCAGCCAAATCAATTTATTCAGAAATCACAGAGGAACTGCAATTTGGGACAAGAAAACTACAGCAAGCCATAAGTGAGTCCAGGAAATAAAGAAAGGAACCTTCATTTATAAAGGAAAGGGGGAAATTGCGAGGGGCTGTTTTGAACAAAGTTCACTGGAGAAGAGAAGAAATTCAGGGCAGGGGCAGCTTCTCATTGGCTGAGTTTGGCAGTTTCTCGTTGGCTGGGCTGTTGCTGGGCAAAGAGAAAAATCTGTCTTCCTCTCGCTGGGGTGTGTAAAAGAAGCTTCTTCCAGTTGGGGAATACAAGGTACACTTCTGCTGGGGTCTGCAAGTGGCGTGGAGTGGTAGTGCGCGAGAGCTCCCCCTACAGGGCGTCCAGACTCCATGTTAAATGAGGTTTCCTTTATTTATTTTTACATTCCCCTCTTTTGGGATCAAGATCTTTCCTTTAAAGCACTACTGATCAAGAGTCAGGTTTTGGTGGCTTTGTCCCTTGGTGCCAAAAAGGACCTTTCCTGGTCATCATGTCCCACAGTCTGAGGGAAAGCACACATATTGGAAACCATTGAGGCCACATTTGGGTAACAAGAAAGGGGAGGAAGGAGAACTCAAGCACCTCTGATCTAAAGTGTATGTCTTATCAAAGCACTGGAGGTCACCTTGAAGCACTGAGATAACATCTGTCTATTTGGTGCGTCAGTTCTGCAGAGATTTGACAGGCAACATGTATAAAGTTAAAAAATAATTATACAAAGCAGAATGAAAGTTAACATGACAAATCCAAGTTGTATGATTGTTCTAAACCATTTGCCTAGACCTGAAGGTAGCCAAATGAACAAATCAAAGGACCATGGAGAGTTAGGTGGAATTTTTTGTAACCAGTGTACTGGTTCCCTGATCTTGGGTAGTTGAATATGCACCTTCCTAGAAGCGTTTATCCATGAGTAACAGGTGGTATTTGCTATCACACAAACACCTCCTTGTTCAGCAAGTGGATAATCAAGGGCTGTTACAATTGTCCAAAACCACTTTAGCCAGTGAATCAAGTGATTATTTTGGGGATGCTACTGCCTTGGCTGTGGAGTTGGCTAGCGAACATAATGTTAGGGAGAGATTTCTGGTCATGCATTCATTGGCATTTACTCTGACCCACAGGAGAAGGGCTCTCCCTATGGAGGCAAACTTGGAGTCATGTATGCCTCATGGAAGATTCCATTTAAGGTGGCCATGGAGGTTTAATAGAGAGAACCAGTGGTAGGTTTCTGATATGTTATGAATGTTGACAGGGACAGTTAAATGTGCCAGTAAGCACTGATCTCCAGTTTCCCAGCTATCTAAACATACATATGGCCAAGAGAAATGCCAACCACCACGGACAAAAATAAAACCAGGTGTCACACAGAAGACTCTAGCTAAGGTGTGATTATTGATACCTTTATTAGCTGGAATTTCCTGACTGACCTTTTCAAGCCAGGGTTCAGAGGAATTGGGATGACATTCTGTAAGGTACCATCCCAACCTAAAGGGGTCTTTTCTAAAAGCCTTGAAAAAAGGAGTTAGCATCTTTGAATTTCCCTTGGGTGCAAGGGAACAGGTCATATTTAAATAAGAAAAAGAGTGCCAAGGTGGAGGTGTTCAGCTGAACTAGTTTGGTTATGGTTGGAGAATATTTGAAACAAGGTATGGGAACACGTGGCCAGAACAGCCTAACCAGATAGGTAACATCTGTCAGCTTGTGCATACAACTGACAGTAGGATCTGGGACTAATGAGAAATTGATTATGGGTAAAACCAAAGGATCTCCAGGAAACCGTAAGTAAAACAAAAAGACAACCTACGGAATGGGAGAAAATTTTTGCAAATGAAACTGACAAAGGCTTGATCTCCAGAACATATAAGCAGCTCATACAACTTAATAAGAAACAAACAACCCAATCCCAAAATGGACAGAAGACCTAAACAAGCAAATCTCCAAGGAAGAAATACAAATGATCAATAAGCGCATGAAAAAATGCTCAAAATCGCTAATTATCAGAGAAATGCAAATCAAAACTACAATGAGGTATCACCTCACACCAGTCAGAATGGCCATCATTCAAAAATCCACAAATGACAAATGCTGGAAAGGTTGTGGAGAAAAGGGAGCCCTCCTACACTGCTGGTGGAAATGCAGTTTGGTATAGCCACTGTGGAAAACAGTATGGAGATTCCTCAAAAGACTAGGAATAGACTTACCATATGACACAGGAATCCTGCTCCTGGGCATATATCGAGAAGGAAGCCTACTTCAAAAAGACACCTGCACCCCAATGTTCATAGCAGCACTATTTACAATAGCCAAGACATGGAAACAGCTTAAATGTCCATCAACAGATGACTGGATAAAGAAGAGGTGGTATATTTATACAATGGAATACTACTCAGCCATAAAAACCAACACCATAATGCCATTTGCAGCAACATGGATGCTCCTGGAGAATGTCATTCTAAGTAAAAGTAAGCCAGAAAAAGAAAGAAAAATACCATTTGAGATCGCTTATATGTAGAATCTAAAAAAACAAACAAAGCATAAATACAAAACAGAAACAGACTCATAGACATAGAATACAAACTTGTGGTTGCCAAGGGGGCGGAGGATGGGAAGGGATAGACAGGGATTTCAAAATGTAGAATAGATAAACAAGATTATACTGTAGAGCACAGGGAAATATACACAAGATCTTATGGTAGCTCACAGAGAAAAAAATGTGACAATGAATATATATATATATGTTCATGTATAACAGAAAAATTGTGCTCTACACTGGAGTTTGACACAACATTGTAAAATGACTATAACTCAATAAAAAATGTTAAAAGAAAAAGAAAAAAAATAACAAAGGATCTCCAACATCATTAACAGATTGGAGTTTCTGGTGACAGATGCAATAGTCAGAACGACTTCCTCTTTTCTCAGTAGATTGGGAAATGTGGATAAAATATTGCCTTTCCAATAAAGAGATGGAGGGAATAAGGTAAGAAGGAACAGTGAGAAAAAAGTTATACAGGCTTGGTCTGGTCATATTGGGAAAGCTGTCTCCTGCAGATGTCATCTACTTTAATTCCTGAAAATGTTTATTTTCAGGCCACCAGATGGTATGCAAGTCCAGTCCGGGTTTAGATGTGACACATGAATCCAAAAGTCTATTCCTTGGAGTTAGGCAGCACACAGGTTGCTTAACAGCACCTTATAGGGGCCTTTCCAATGAGGTTGAAGAGAGTCTTTCTGGAGATGTCTTGTCCAATAGACAAAATTTCCAGGTTAAAAGGAGTGATGCTTAAAGTCTTCACCTCCTGAGAAGATGGGAGACGCTGTGAAAAGATTGCTCTACTAAAGCACGGTTATTTTCAACAGAAGCAATTAAGCCTTTACAATACTTAAGTGTAATTTCCTTTTATCAGCTGTGGATCAAAAGAAGCAGGAGCTGGGTGCATTGGGCATACTGTGATTATCTCAAAGGGTGAGAGGGTTTATGGTTTCCAAAAGGGTTTAGACATGAGTTTCAGAAGGACTTAATGGCAGTGCCTTCGGCCAGGGTGCTTGAAGGGTTTCTACAAATTTTGCAAATTGAGACTTAATGATGCCATTAGTGCGTTTGACCAGCCTTCAGGATTGAGGGTGGGAAGCATCGTGAAAATGCACTAGGACTGGCCAAACAACGCAAACTTGCTGTAATGTTTGCAGGAAAATGGGTTCCCCGGTTGCCATGGAGCTTAAGAGGGGTCCCCCAGGTAAGGGTAATCTTTTCTGAAAGAATTTTAGCCACAGAAGAGGCAGTAGCTTGTCTACGTGGAAAGGCTAAGACCCAGTGGGAAAACATACAAACCATGACTACAACATATTTATATCCATGTGATGGGGGAAACTGAATAAAATCCATTTGCCAAACCTGCAATGGTCCATTGGTCCACTGCGCAGTTTTAAGTATTCGGGAGCACTGTGGACAGGTTCTCCTGAATTATATTTTGGGCAGGTGGGGTAGGCAAAGCATGCATTTTTTGTGGCTTTATCAATATTTCTCCACCAGTATTGATTCATAAACATTACATTTTATCCACAGACCCATGGTTTCATGCATATACAGTAGTCAGAAATGGCAATTTTAGAGTCTCTGACAACACTGGATTGTTATTTGGCCCAAACTAGAGTTCTCTCTTTTTATCAGAGCAACAGTTACTAGATTTCCAATCTTGTTTTTCCTTTTCTGGAGCCAATTCTTGGGTTTCTCTGGCCATTTTCTCTAAGTTATCATTTGGGGAAACATCCCTTTGGACCATGACAGAGGTTTGGGTTTTGGTTCTTTTAAGAGCAGCGTTCTTGGCAGAAATGTCTGTGGTGTGGTTTCCTTTAGCTTCCAGGGAGTCCAGTTTGGAATGCCCAGGGACCCTAATAACAGCTCACGTGCCTGGCAGGAGCACGGCATCTAATAAATCCTAGGCAGAAGAACCATTTAAAACTTTACCGCACTGGAAGTAGGGCAGCCTCGCTGTTCCCATAGCATCTCAGAGTCATGAGCCACTCGAAAGGCGTATAGATATTTGCATAGATATTTGCAGTTTTGCCCTTTGCTAAAGTGCAAGCCTGACTAAGATCGTATAATTCAGCCTGTTGGGTCGAGGTTGCCAAAGGCAAAGGTGCCACCTTGATGACTTCAAAAGGACTTACAACTGCATATCCAGCATTTACCATTTTCATTCTTTAAGAACAGTCAGTAAGCCATGAAAACTCAGCATCGGTTAGGGGAGTTTCCTATAAATCATCACGAGGGGTCAAGAGGTGATCTGTCAGAGCGCCACGAGGAGTACAGTGTGCAGAGAAGGGAAGAAGGTGACAAGGCTAATTAAGGTCATTACAGTGAGAAGGAGTTATATGAGGACTGGTTACCCTGAGGATTTCATAGGAAGACAAGTGGTTGAAGGGTGTTGAGTTGGTGAGAATTCAGGAGAACTCCACTGCTTGGGGTACAAAAATGGTCAGAGGGGATCCCATGACTATCTCTTTTGTGGCCTTAACTAAAAGGACAGTGGCGGGAGTGGCTCTGAAGCAAGGTGGATGTCCTTATGCCATAGGGCCTCGCTGCTGACTCTGGTACCTTATGGGGCGATGGTGGTCCTCATGTTTTTGGGTGACTACTCCGAGAGCACTTACCTCCTTCTCCTACATAAAGAGGGAAAAGGGAAGTGGATAATTACGGTGCTCAAGGGCAGGGGGATTTTTCAAGCTTTTCTTTAAGGTATTAAAAGCTGGATCATCTGGTTCTTCCCAAGTAATAAGGGTCAGGTTTCATGTTCTTTAGTAAGGCATGTAAAGACTGGGCCATGAGAGAAAAGTTCAGAATCCCTTTCTGGCAATCACCAGTGAGCCAAGGACAACCTCACAGTTGGCATTTGGTTTGGAGTTTGGGAAGTTCACGATGCCGTGAAGACGATCTGGATCAAGGTGCAGCCCTTTTCCCATGATCAGGTGCCTGGAATAATGAAGCTGGGTTTGAGCAAATTGCAGTTGCTCCTTAGAAATTTTATGTCCCTTTGAGACTAAAAGCTTCAATAGGTGGATGCTGTCTTCCTGAATAAAGACCTGGGAAGGGGAGCAGAGAAGAATGTCATCTATGTATTTTAATAAAGTAGAGCCTCCAGAACATTTTATATCATCTAAATCAGCTCTTAAGTTTTGTGAGAAGTAAGAAGGACTTTGGTAAAACCCTGGGTCGTTACTGTCCCGGTATATTGTTGCCCTTCCCAAATAAAGGCAAAGAGATACTGATTAGCATTCTCTACAGGGATGCTAAAGAAGGTGCTACATAATTTACTCACAGTGAAAACTTTGGTTTTGATGGGCACAAGGCTAAAAAAGCATGGGGATTAGGAACAACAGGGTGACAAGGTATGACAATTTTGTTTATGGCTTGGAGGTCTTGGGCAAATCTCCATCCGTGGTCATTGGGTTTCTTTTGAGGTAAAATAGGGATGGTACAGGGACTAGTACACGTCTTATAATCATCTTGCTGGCTTAATACCCTGGATGGCCTTTATATAGGGTATTGGTTAATTCTGAGGAGGTGCTTTGAGGGATCTGTTTGGATCTTAATAGGAGCTATACTCTGGAATCTGCCAATATCAGTTGAGGATTTTGCCCTGAAGAAGAGTGGCAGCTGATCTAACAGGGACAAATGGTTAAGTTTCCTTAGAATCAGCTCCAGTGCCATCAGAGATGGAGCAAGAAAAAAAAAAGATGTTGAAGGGTCATTTGATTCACTCAGTAGTTGGCTATTTTGGTTGCTGCTATCAAATTCTAGAATTGTTTTCCTTTTTTTGGGAGAAAGAAATTTCAGCATGGTCTTTTTCTATGAAATGTCAGCCCCGTAAATGAGTAGGGGTGGAGGAAATAAGGAGAAAAGGTTGGGTATCTCTTAGAGGGCCTAAACAAAAGGAGATGGGCTTAGAAACAGGAACCTGTTGAAGTTTACTTGAGATCCCCCCCAATTTGAACCCCCTTAGTACTCTGAGGCAGGGGCTGTTTAATACCAGTGGCACTGAGCACTGAGAGTGTAGTTCTGTGTCAGTAAGGTCATAGATGGATTCATTCCCGATCTGGAGAGTGTTTCTTCAAGCCAATGAAAAGGGAGGATTTGGAAGAGCCCCCGTAGTTCCTCAGAGCCTCATAACTGGGGGTTAGGAGGGCATTGGAAAGGCTAGTTAGAGGGCTGAAGGTGCCTGGAGTGCTTAAATTTGTGACAGTCTTTTTTCCAATGTCCTGGCTTTTTGCAGTAATGGCAGAAGCCAGGAGGCTTTTGTTTTTGTTTAGGGGCCTCCATTTTTTTTTTCTTTTAGTTTAAAATTGAGGATTTCAGTGGTCTTTTAGTTGAATCATCCAGGGTGCAGGCGAGCTGGTTTGCTAAATTAACTAGATCTGGTGTGGATGTAGGTTCCCATTCCATCCCTTTTAACTAGAAGAGAAAGATCCTGGTTTAGCCTGTTTGTGAACATAGAGGTAAAGGCTACCTGAGTGGATTCAGGTAGGGAGACCAGAATTTTCCTTAAAAACAATTTGGAGTTGACTGTGATAGTTGTGCACAGGTTCATTTGGGTTTTTGAGGGCAAGTCTGAATCTTATTCCAATCAACAGGTTTTGGGAAAGCCCTAGAGGTTGCCAAATGGAGTCACCTGGCGATTCCCTGAGCCTGACCGCATAATTAAAGCAGCAGGCTGCGGTGGTCTCCTGGTTGTATTCCTGCGGACGCTTCATGATTTTCCCAGTGGGCAGTCTTCGTCCAGGGCTGGGCTTGACTTTTACTGACAAGCATGTAAACCAGCTGACATAAGTCAGAGAAACCAGCTTACGTTTGAGTGTCCATCTTAAATTCCTCAACAAACTCGTGGGGAACTTCTGTTACTTTGGGAAACTCTGACTATAGCTTGTAGTTCAGCTTTAGCCCAGGGAGCGTAAGAAATGAGGAGTTTACCATTTGGCTCCTCAGAGGGCCTGGTTTAAAGGGGCAGGTTTTAATAGGTTCAGGGGAGGAGAAAGTGGGGGAGAAGTTCAGAGAAAAAGGGAAGGTCAGCGAGAGGATTAGAATGAGGACGTAGGGACAGCACGGAAGAGAAGAGGGGCCGGGCCTTGGCACAAGATGGCTGCTGTCCACCTGGAGACATAGAGGATGGGGGAGGGGAAAAAGAGGCCTCAGAAGCTTTCTGTTTTTTCCCCCAATTGTTTATTTGCCTCAGTTAATTTAGAAATGATATTTTGTAAAGAGGTGATTTTAGAGTCTTGAATGCATTTGGAAGCCTCCAGGTAGCAATTAAAATAGGCATCCCATTCAGTCTGTTTAATTTTAAAGCCATGGTCTTCTAATTTAGTTCTCAGAAAAACAAGTTTGGGGAGGTCAAAAGTTCTCCATAATGGCCATTGAAGTTCTAAATCATTTTTTGGTTAAGTTGGTCAATTTAAAATACACATAAGGAGGAAGCATAATTTTTAAACATAAAACCAAAGTCAGGGTCCCAGAAGGGGGTACTCCTGAGAGAATTTAGCAGAGTTGGATTCCATTGCTGAAAATTCAGAAGTTTAGAAAATAGTACTCACTAGAAAGGGCGATGCTGTCTTAAAAACAGATGCCAAATGAAGTCAGAGTGCTTGACCAAAGAGAGGAGCTTGGATCCCAGAGAAGACTTAACTGAACTTAAAGGAAACAGATAACTCACAGAAGGCGAGTGTGCAAGCAGCTCAAGCGAGCACCTCGCACAGTTCTGGGAGTCGTAAGTTCCTCGGGGGCTTGTTGCCTTCGGATCCAATTTCTGAAACCATGTATTGCCAACCTTAAAAATAAAGTGGCCAGTTGTTTTACCAGCCAAATGAGTTTATTTAGGAATAGCAGAGGAATTGCAATTCAGGACAAGCAAACTATGGCAAGCCATAGGCGAGTCTGGAGAACAAAGGAAAGGAGAGTTCTTTTATAGAAAAAAGGAGGAAGTTGGGAGGGACTGTTTTGAGTGGAAGTTTATTGGAGTAGACTGTGAATTCATGGTGGTGGTGGCTTTTCATTGGCCGAGTGTGGCAGTTTCTCATTGGCTGGGCTGTTGCTGGGCAAAGAGAAGATCTTTCTTCCTCCTGCTGGGGTGTGTAAAGTAAGCTTTCTCTTGTTGGAGAGAGAGCAAGGTACATTTCTTCCTGCTGGGGTCTGCAAGTGTGCAAGAGCTCCCCCTTCAGGGCTTCCTGACTCCATTTTAAATGAGATGTCCATTTATTTTCACAGTAGCAAAAAGGTAAGAAGGTATAACACACATATACATATTTATAAAATATGTATAGAAGTATATGTCAGTTAAAAGTGCACTTTTGGGTGTGTGCATATCCTAAGGCTTTGTTTTCTGAATGTTTACTCTTAGCCAAGCTCTGTGCCAAATAGTTTACATGCATTATCTCATTTAATATTTGCAACAGCCTCATGAGTTATTATTATCCCCATTTCACAGACCAGAAGCCAAGACTCAAAAATGTTACATGATTTGCACAAGTTTATACACTAATAAGTGGTGTGGTTGGGGTTCAAACCCAATGTGTCTGACTTTTAAGCTCATGCTCTTTTCCAATATGTATTTGTGTCTCTTATTTAACCAGATACTAACTTTGTCCCAAAAGTTCAGATTCAGAATAAAAGAAAAAAGAGTGAAAAATATGAAAACGGTTGTGTGAATAGCAAAACCGGATCATCCATGAATACCAAGGATCTATTTTGTTGTATATGTGCACTGGGAATAGAGAGTTAGTCCTCAGACTCTGCTGCTCACTCTGTATTTGATTCAGAACATGAAACACAGCATTTCAGTGACAGTTGCATTCCCCCCTTCCCCAGCTGAAGACCGCCTTATGGGCGAGTTACTTTATGGTGTGGTCCTTTAGATATCTTGGTAGCTAAGAAGGAACTCCCAGAGTTATAATATGTTCAAGCAGCAGATGAGCCACCAAGGAAGTCTATGAGGCTTCATTCATTTTTTAAAAATTTTATTTTAGTTTTTAAAAATTTTATGTTGTAGTTGATTTACGTTATTAGTTTCAGGTGTACAGCAAAGTGATTCAGTTATACATATATATTTTTTTTTCAGATTCTTTTCCGTTATATATTATTACAAGAAATTGAATATAGTTCCCCATGCTGTACAGTAGATCCTTGTTGTATGTCTGTTTTATATATAGTAGTGTGTATCTGTTAATCCCAAACTTCTAATTTATCCCTCCTACCCCCTTTCCCCTTTGGTAACCATAAGTTTGTTTTCTCTGTCTGTGACTCTGTTTCTGTTTTGCAAATAAGTTCATTTGTGTCGTTTGTTTTTAGATTTCACATAAAAGTGATATCATGTGATATTTGTCTGACTTCATTTAATATGATAATCTCTAAGTCCATCCATGTTGCTGCAAATGGAATTGTTTCATTCTTATGGCTAATAGTCCATTGCATATATATACCACATTTTCTTTATCCAGTCATCTGTTGATGGACATTTAGGTTGTTTCCATGTCTTGGCTATTGTAAATAGTGCTGCTATGAACACTGGGGTGCAGGTGTCTTCTCAAATTATAGTTTTCTCTAGATATATACCCAGGAGTGGGCTTGCTGCATCATATGATAAGTTTATTTTTAGTTTTTAAAGAAACCTGTGAGGCTTCATTCTTAAGAATCTCCAGATTGAGAAAACCACTTATCCTGAACAGCTGAGCCATTCACCTCTCACGAGCTCTGACAGTTCCACGATTTTGCAAAACATGCACAAGTTACAAGTTAATTTCACCTGCAGCAGAACCCTACTTTGTAGGTGTTTCTGCAGCCCCTTAGACTCCATCAGAGTTTTTCTTAGGCACTCAGTACTTTTGTTTCACAGCATTTCTTACAATTGTAGTTCACTGTATGATTTTTTTTAAAATGCCTATCTCCATGCTAGACTATGAACTTGGGGTGGACAGGGACCGTGTCTGTTGCTCAGTGTTGCACCTTACCTGCAGTGCTTAAAACCCTGTGACCAACACATAGCTGGCACTCAATTAATATTTATTGAGGCAAGAATAAATGAATGGAATCTGATAGAAGACGAGACACATGCAACCATGTAGCAGATTTGGTCTGAATTTATGCCACAGAGATTCCCATCTTAGATTTTAAGCATGGCACTAGTTCAATACCCCTTTCACGACCTAACACCTCTGGGGGTTTTATGTGATGGAGGGCAAGTCTGTTTGCTTGGTGATTACAGGAGGACAGATACAGTATTTACTAGCCTTAGCAACTCTGGAGCAAATGTGGTCCCTGGAGAAGAGAAACCCAGCCGTTATCTCGCAGCAAAGCCACACAGGCATCAAGGCCGTGACTCACATTCCTGTGGTCAGGAGCCCTGGAGTTTTCAAGGATAATTTACGGTGACACTGATGAGACAGAGTTCATTTAAATACTGTAACTGCTGAAGCATTCTGAAGTGGAAAAGTCAGCTCATGGTGGAGTAGATACCTCGTTGACCCCTTTTCACTCTCTGATACACCATTGTTTCAAGTATTTACTCTAAAATACTTGAGTCCTAAAGTGACCCAGGAGAGATGAACTGACCACGGCTGCTTAACGTGTGGAGGATTTGATTTCTGAAAACGAAGCACACGCTCATCTTTACTCAGCCCATTGTTCTTTGATCGGTTAAATGATGCTATTAATGGAGAACTGTGATAGCAAAAAATAAATGTTTTATACAGTGCTAGAAAAAGCTTTAGGGGAAAATTTTAGCAAAAGAACAGATTCTTTCTTGTTTCTGTAGAAACCAGTAGTGATCAGGAGGAGCGAGGTGTTCTTTCAAGTGTACATGGTAGTAAGGCCAGCTCAGCAGTCCCCAGCGCACTGGAGGGCTGGTTAAAGACCCACTATCGGCGGGGAGAGCCTCTGTCTGCGTCCTTTTGATCTCACTGGGAGTGGGGGACAGCTTGCTGGAAATTCCGGCTTCCCCATGGGCTGAGTCGGGCTGCAGTCCACAGTTGCTCAGCATCATAAAGCCAGAAAGGCTCTTCACAGGAATCTCTTGTTGAAAGAGGAAGAGAAGGATAAACATAAGGAAAGCTCTAATATCAGCTGTCAACAGGCCTTTAAACGTGCTCCTTGCCATCGAGCAGTAAATGCCCTGGTCATGTCCCAGCCAGATTACCGACCAACTGGCCAAGGCAGGCATTGGAGCCATTGAGGGGAGGATAATTTGTTGCCCTTCCAATTTGTCTACTTCCATAAAATCTTTTTGTAAATGAAATTAGAATTAAATGTCTCCTTTTTAGTTTCATTTGTAAAGCTGTTACATTCTTGACAAGTGAACGTTGAGCAAGACTTAAATCAAATTCTGAGGCAAATACTTTTCTAAAGCCTAATCAATACTACAGCTTTAAAATGATTTCTCTAGTCTTTTAAATGAAGTTTAGGTCAAATGTAATGACAGGATGAAGCAGGCGTATTTTGCTTCAATCTGACATGCCCCAGAAGGTAAGAGGAATATCTAGTAACTGACAAAAGGGTTTTCCTTTTGCTTGACATTTACTTTGTATGTAAACAATCCAGTATATTGGCATGTCAGTGTATTAGTTGGTGGTGGTCCAAAACATGATGTGAATTCAGATAGTATTTCTTTCTGCTCACACATACACACTCTTGATCAACAAGAGAACATTTATTGCAGTCTTGCCTTGCAGTTGGCAGAACAGAATGAATCATTTTGAAATATAAACTTCCTCAGATCTAAAATATATCACTGGAAAACACAAGACATAAGGGGAATAGATTATGAAATAAAAGGAACATATTTAGGAGTCTGTAGGTTATAAACATTATAGGTGGCCATTAATAAAATACTTGGACAAATGTACGGGACTGCCGTTAGTGAGCAGGTGCTAAAAGCTGGGTAACTTCCTTGGAGCTGGACTTTGGAAGCAGCATTTTGCAATGTGGAAGGGACTGAAGTGGCCTCTTACTGGCTGTGTGATGCCAGGTAAGTCACTTTCCCTCTCTGAACTGCAGTTTCCGCATCTGTAAAAAGGTAATTATACAAATGATGGTGATGTTGGTGGTGATGAGGAACATGAGGAGGAGGTGGAGAAGAGTGTCTCCCTGATTGGGTTCTCTAAGTTTTAAGAGAATTCTAGAAAACTCTGCACATAGAGGGTACACATGTTGCTTCCCCCTCCCCTAAAAGTAACCAGATTAATACTGAGCATTTCTCCTTTACCAAGCTTGCAGCTGTCATCTTTCTGCTGTTAAATGAGGACTAAAGTTTTGCTAAAATGTCCTTTGGCAGAAAAGTAAACAAACTTCCGTAAATGGGAGATGTACATGGAATGAGAAATACGCTGTATTTTCTTGAATCTTTTATTTCAGATTTTTTTCCCCTGGGAGTAAAGTTAGGGTGCAAAATCTATCAAGTCCTTCTATGAATTTAAGATGCAAAAAACCCTTGAGATTTGCTGTGACAGACCCAGAGCTTTTCTGGAGAACTGTGTGTGTGTTTGACCCCTGGGGCTGAAGTCATAGTATCAGCCCCATGTGACATCAGTGTCCAGAAGCTCTTCTTATTCATGGATGGGCCTTGGTTGCCCAGCACACATAATAAAGGCTCAAGAAATATTTGTTGAATGAATAAATGACAATATTATGAAATTAAGTTAAAAATGTAATGCTTACCAAACAAGTCTCAATACATTTGTTTCAGTAATTTTTTTCTTCCACATAATTGTGTGTAATATCAGCCCACAGGCAATGTATGAAAAAGGAATAACTGGAGATAAAATTGTAAGAATTTGTCTCTAGCTCACTGGCCTCGTTGATTTCTACCAGTATCTCCTACCAACCTGATTGATTGTGTTAGTGTTGGGCTTAATTTTGACTGCATCAGGATGCAGACTGTTTACAATTTCTACCAACCAAAGAGCCCAGCATATATTTGTGGTGGTTTGTAATCTCCAAACAGTCATCATCATCATCATTTAGCCTATTTTGAACCCCACTAGTTATATAGCATCACAATATCTACATGGTTATAGTCCTTCAATACACTTCTGATAAAATTTCATATCACCCAATAAGACATCCGCATTATTTATAAAGAATGAGTTGGAGTGAGGAGGCGGTTATGATTTCTTCACTGATTTCTTGACTTATTTACTTCACAAACTCGTCAGTTTGACCCAGACAACCATTACTCTTCCTTTATTACACACAGCACGCACAGCTGGAACAAGACTTGGAAGTCTCATAACATTTAGTAAAGTAGAAATGTGCATCTTCAGGGAAGAAATGTGGAATGCATACTCTGCATTGTTCCTTTTCATCTCAAAGATGTCGCTACTGACTATGAGGATGGTCTGGGTGTGCAGATGTGACTGGAATGGCCACCGCAGGACATGACAACCCTTCCACCTGAGATAACAACAGTTTTTACCCTTTGCTTAGTGCCTGGAGTTGTGGATTAGTTTCCTAAGACTGCCGTCACAAACTACCACACACCGTATTTGTGGCTTAGAACAATGGAAATGTATTCTCTCCCAGTTCTGGAGGCTGAAAGTCCAAGATCAAGATGTCAGCGAGGTCAGGCTCCCTCTAAAGGCTCGAGAGAAAGAGCTTCTAGTAGCCTCAGGGGCTCCTTGGCTTGAAGAGGCATTGCACCACCCTCTGTCTTTAGCATCATCCCCTTCATCCTGTCTCATCACGTGGCTCTCCCTCCGCACATGCCTGTCTCTGTCCAGAGTCCCATTGTTATAAGGAAACCAGTTATATTGGATTACGGTCCACCCTAATGAACTCATCTTAACTTGATCCCCCATAAAGATCCTGTTTCCAAATACGGTTGCATCCTGAGGTACTGGGAGCTAGGAGTCCAACAGATTTTTTTTTTTCAGGGGAGACACAATTCAACCCAGAACGAACTGTCATCCCCAAAGTTTATTTGCAGCTGTGCCTCTGATACTTGTGGTCCAGATGAAGCCTTAGATCCAAAAAGCAACTCCAGTCTTTGGAGCAGCTTGCTGGGCAAGCCTATGGGCTACTTAATTGTTGCCCAGGCCCCACTGTTAGTCCATTTAACCTGATATCTTGCTTCTGTGGATCCTTAAAGTTGGACATGGTTACCATGCCTAATTAGCTGCTGCAGCATTTCTTTCCAAATATTCTAGAACTCAGATTTGTCACTAATTCAGCCTGGATCGCCCTCTACCTTGCCCCTCACTGCAGTTAGTCTAGGGTTGATGAGTTTAGCTAGATCCAAATGATATCAAGAAAATTTAAACTTCTGGGCAAATTTAATTTAAATGGGAAAGCAGATGGCAAAGCAGTCTTGGAGGGGAAAGTAAAAGGTAAGATTGATTAAAGAGAGCACTTCTAAAAGTCTTACGGTTATACTGTATTCCTGTGGGAAAAGCTGCTAACCCAAATACTCCGAGCCAAATAATACCAATTAAAAAAGAAACAACACTGAGTTCACTTACTCAAAAGCAGGCATTCACAATGTAGCATGATCATTCTAAAGCTACTAAAAGGCTTCCTGGGAAGTTTGAGGAGGTTAATTGTCCTAAGGATGGATAGACACCTAACAGGGCATTTATGGTCCAATCTAACGAAGGATCAGCACCGAGTGAGAGGGTCAGTGGTAGCAGGACTGATGTCTCTAGGCCCATCTGCAAACAGGAAGCACTTTTAGAAATTATGAAAAAAAGATTGTTCAGTCTGAGGCATTAGTGATTATTTGACTAAAAAATTAATAGGGAGCTTCAAAGGGCACCATCAAGAAATGGAAAAGACATCCTGCAGAATGGGAGAAAATATTTGCAGATTACGTATCTGATGAGGTACTAGTATTCAGAATACATAAAGAACAGATACAACTCATTAATCAAAAGAGAAATGACCTGATTTAAAAATGAGCAAAACCCCTGAGTAAACACTTTTCCAAAGAAGATACACAAAGGACCACTAAACACATGAAAGGATGTTCAACATCCTTAGCCATCAGCGAAATGCAAATCAGAATCACACAGATACCACTTCACATACTCTGAGATGGCTGTACTCTAAAAGATTGACAGCATAAAGTGCTGGTAAGGATGTGGAGATATTGGAATCCTTATACATTGATGATAAGAATGTAAAATGGTGCAGCTACTGTGGAAAAGTTTGGCAGTTTCTCAAAAAGTTAAACATAGAGTTACCATTTGACCCAGCAATTCCACACCTAGATGTATATCCAAGAGAATTGAAAACATATGTCTACACAAAACTTTGTATGCAAATGTTCAGAGAACATTATTCACAATAGCCAAAAACTGGAAACAACCCAAATGTCCATCAACTGATGAAAGGATATACAGAGTATATTTTATCCATACAATGGGATTTTATTCAGCCACAAAAAGGGAATGAAGTGTTGATACATGCTACAACATGGATGAACCTTGAAAGCATTATGCTAAGTGCAAGAAGGCAGACCCCAAAGGTCATATAGTGTACAATTCCATTTATATAAAATAGCCAGAATAGGCAAATCCGTAGAGTGGTTACCAGGAGCTGAGGGAAGGGCAGAATGGAGAAGGGCTAATAGGTACAGACAGGATTTCTTTGGGGATGATGAAGATGTCCTGGAATTCAGTAGTGGTGTTGACTGCACATCTCTGTGACTATCCAAGAATCTCTGAAGTATATACTTTAAAATGGTGAACTGTGTTTATGTGAATTGTATCTCAGTAGAGCTGTTACCAAAAAAAGGTTCACTGGGCAGCTTTAACGTTCATTGATGATTCACTGAAACTGTAGCCAGATCCACTGTTTACAACTTAGCCCAAGAAAATGTTTTCCAGGGAGGAGTATTTTATCACTGGCATTTAGAGTTGCTGCTCCATGGTGGGAATAAATAGCAGACAGACTTGAAAAAATATTGTTAGGGAAATCACATTGGAACACATTAATCAGTCTAGTTAGGTAAGAATCACCAAGCTTCTGGAAGAGATACACGGAACGGTTTCAGTGTTGGGCCGGCGAGCAGTGACAGACAGTGGTTTGCTGGCTTTCTAGTTGGACGATCAACCATTTAGCTTCCTTCAAGCCTCTGGGACCCTGATCCCCAGCAGTTCCACTAGAGGGGGAGCAAGCGAGATAAAGAGATTTGCAATGAGTGTGGTGAGTTACCAGCCTGGAGGAAATACACTGTGAAAGGGATAGGAACTTGAAATTCTGGGCTAGCATGTCTGTGAAATGCAAGTCGATACTAACCTTGTGCCCTTTAAAATGGTGATAAAGACAAAATGTTTGTCCTCGAGAAGAGCATGGAAAAGATATGAAAATTATAATCTGTTTGAGTTGAACGTCAAGGTTATTTTGAATTACATTAAAAAAAAAGCATGTGAGGAGGCAGTTTCCCATCTCTTTTATTGCCACACATGGGGACCTTTCCTTTCCTGGAAACAAGTTCAGGTTGAATAATGTTGAGATTTCCCATTTTAGCCCCTGGAAAGGGAAACTAAAAGATGTTAAAAAAAAAAAAAGGAATATCTTACATATTTGAAGAGAAAGAAAAATCATAATGGAACAATAAAATCAGTATTAGCTGTCGCATTGTGGTCTGACAATTGAAACGAAGAATGTGTGGCAAATTTTCATTTCTTAGAATCCAAACTGAAAGGCTTAAAGCTGGATTTTCCCCCCTTAGCATCGTGTACTCTGCCTCGATAAGGAGGAGACAAAGGATGAGCCAACAATCTTTTAAGAGAATAAATATAGAGGTTATATCAGAAGGATAGTGGAGATTTAGCCCAATCTACATTTCCCACAGCAGCATCTGGGTTTACGATGACCTGAATCATCCAAGGAGAGGATAAATAGTGTTCAGGAAGGATTAAGAACAACTGGATTTTATCATCATCTGAGTCCTGAGAATGGGTAACCCAAGTCTGTAGGCTTCTGAAAATATTCGGTGCTTTGCAGCAGTTTGTTTATTCTTGATAGTACACCTTTAATTCTCACCAATAGATTAACTGTGGAGATTACTTCCGGCCCTCCCGCCCTGGTGACAAAGGGGAGTGTTGAAGCTTTGTGAATGAATCTGACTGAATAGCCCTAGAAGTGTTGGTGTTGACAAAGCCAAAGTTAGTGGCTGCTTCATTATGATTCATGGCCTCTTGTAGGGGGCAGCGCAGCAGACGGAGCCACGACCACAGCTCTGGGTCTGGTTGCTTTGATCCTAGTCAGTGACCTGGAAATCCCTCTTTGTAATAGGAGCACATGGACTGGTTCTGTAGCACGGCAACTTGTTTATTCTGGTTTGAGTCAAACTGTTCGCGGAAGGGGATGTGACTGAGGATGCTGCATCCCAGGCAGGCACGGCGGGCTGAATTGGTGGTGCTGTCCCCCTGCCCTTGTGCTTCGTGAAGATGACTGAACAATTCAGTGCTGGGTGGCTTTGGCCTTAGCATTTACTCATCTGCTAATATCTAGTAATTTGTAACTGCCATTTACTGGTGCTGGATCATGCTCTTTACTTACCTTGTTATTTAATCCTCAGCAAAAAGCTAAAAAGTATGAATTGTTATTTCCATTTTAGAGATGAGGAAGCTGAGAGTCTCAGAAGTCCTTATGGATAGTACCATTACCTGCCCCTGTGGGGATATTGTGCAGATTCACGAATATGTGCGTAGTGCTGGGGGATTGGTGTGTGTGCGTGTGCGTGTGCGCATGTGCATTCGTGTGTGACTGGTAGCTGAGCACGTGCCTGGGACCCGAAAAGGGCATGAGGGTCCTCAGTAAATGAGAGCCCTGCTTCTTTTGTCTTGAACAGCACTGAGTATTTTGCCAGTGCCTCAGAGGTTCAATAGATAGTAGTTGAATTGAATTAAAATCTCACTAAGTAGATTTTCCCAGTTAGCTTTCCTTCTGTAATTAGCTTTCTGACAATTTGCGTGGTAATTGGTTGATGGAAAGAATAATTAATAATAAAGGTTGTTTATTTGTGGGGTAAGCATTTATCACAGTTTTCACTCCTTTCCATCAGCATTTAATTCACAAAAAGGCACAGAAGTTAACTATAGAGAAATGATATTACTGAATATTGAATAGTAATTACAATACATGGTATGTTTTCCCTTTAATTAGCAAATAGGCTGTTCATTATGTTTTAGATAATTGTTACATATCATTTGATTTTATTTCTTTATCACTTGTGGCAGGTGATTACATTTTCACAGGGTATAATTTTTTATCACATTATTTTGAAATTTGATTGCAAGATTATGCAGTACAGAATTCAGTGTATTCAGATCACCCTGATTTCTCTCATAGTCTTTGCTTCTGGAAAATTTGCACTTCTTTTTTCTTCCCTGTATGTGTGTGATAAATAAGAATTCAGTATCAATGAAGCTGAAAAATTGTGCAAATCTTTTGAAATGCCCTGAATCAGGGACCTGGGAACTTGAACTTGGAAACTTCTGTGTCTCATTGCAGTAGCCATCTCTGAAAATTAGTCTCTTTTGCTCAGAAAGGCAAAGAATAATGTAAGATACAGCAATATAAAATGGTATATAAGCCAATATATTATATAAGCATTACACGATGCTATACTATAATGTAATGTACAACGATATTATAATATGTGCAAATGAAAATAAATGCAAATGTTGTGTCTGAGCGTCTGAAACCCCTGAAGGAGCTCAAGAGTGTGGAGTGATAGCTGCTAGCTTTCCTCTCCCCGGTCTTTGAGTAATTGGGTTGATAATGCCCCTCATTGCCCCGCTACAGGATTGACACCGTGAGTTTAGCTTTGACAGGAAGTCAGTAGCAGTGTGCGTGTTGCTTGAATACACTCAGACCTCCCTGTCTCCACTTTGATAATGTTATTTATGATGAAGGCAAGATCACAGGCTGCACAAATTATGGTTATTCTGGTATTCAGGCATCAGCAGATACGGCACCCAGATGCCTAGTCACAATTTGTCTTATTAACTTGATTATCTGGTTTCCTCCAAGTTCTGCAATGTCTAAATGGCAGCCTTTGGTGGGGGGCAGTGGGGGTGCAGATTTCGTAGAATTAGTTCTGTTCTATGCGAGGCAACTGACTTGGTTGAAATGAGATCCTATCAGAGGACTGAGCAGAGGCTACAATTTTATGGTCTTAGAAAGATTGTTAAGATATTAAATGTGAAGCGAAACTCTTTCATTCCCTCATTTCATTTTGTTCCAAGGAGTTTAAATAATACTGTTTAATGCTATCAGGATGATGTCAGGACTTCAAGGGAATAAGTTTCCTATTTAGATTTGGTCATGCAGTCTGCTTAACAGCTGGTCCCTTTATCACGGCATGTTGCGGTTCCCAGCATTCCTTAGGGCATGCAGGGAGAGTGGCATGGACCTCTTGAATAATTAATACGGTTTTCAGAGCAGTAGCCATGGAAACCCAAGCAGTGTCACATATTTGGATTATAAGAATTAGGCACATTTTGAATGGAACGTTTAACCAAAAGAGGTGGCTGTCCCCTAAGGACAGAAGCATTTCCCCCAGTTCCCCCGGCTCAATGAAATGAATATGGGTTTATTTATTTATTGGTTTTGAAGTGTGCAAAACTCATCCATGCTTCATGGTAAAGTATTTTTATATTTTTGTGTTTGAATTGCTTACCTGATTTCCTTTCCCCTATATTTGAATTCTCTGTTTAATTGAGATGTTTTCACATGCAAGCTTCTGTTTTTATACTTTATCTAGTGCTGTTCATGATCACAGGTTATTACTTTTGTATTAAAGAGAAAATGCAGAACTTAATTTACAATAAAATAGCCTAGACGACTCACTGTGTGGAGTGTCTCTAAGGTACCACATCCTTTCTAATGCTGCCCCAAACCTCTGATGATATTAGGATGTGGGATTTTCAAGAGTCTTAGACAATTGCTATTCACCAGAAAGACTACTGTTTCCCCCTGACGTTTCTAGACCTGTTCTGTTAGATCAGTTGTATGGCTCTTTTTTTTATTTGTCTCAAAAAGTGTCTCTTCAGAATCAATATCGTCATTACGTTGGATGTGTGTGTGTGTGTGTGTGTGTGTGTTGTGTCTATAAGAACTCAACCAGGCAATAGCAGAAAGCTATCATCCAGTCTTCAGTAATAGTGTACGTGTAAAGAATAAGAATAAATGGAAGTTATTTATAGAGTGTAAACCCTCTGCTTTCACAAGCCATGTTACACTGTTATTTGCTCAGGTTTGTTCCACAAACAGCGTCAGTGTCTAGGACTCCCAAGCCTCTGCTTTCCTCGACCGATGAAGGAAGTGATTAGCAAGACCATTAACCAAGACTAGAAGATTAAAGAGGATTAAGGAAAGCAAAGACCTATTTTTGTTGCTGCTTTTAGTTTTCCGCCTGCTATTTGAAATGGACTTTCTCACAGAAATCTGCTGTCTTGTGGAAGCCCACACAGGTCTGGACTGTTCTGTTGCGTGGCCCCCGGTGCCCAGCAGCCCTGAGTGGTGGGGTCCTCCGTGGAGCCCCCGGCTCCGCCCTTGTCTTACGGTGATCCTTTCTCTCGGGTGAACACACCCGGCCGGATTGTCTTTCCCCCAACCGTCCTGACAACAGTGCCGCAGCGTCTCGCTTGCATCGGGTCCCACCTACTTTCCACCTCTCAGCCTGTGCCTGGGCTTTAGTTAGGATTCTGACTGTATTGCTGGCCCGGCTTCCATCCATCTGTTGAGAAGTCGCAGCTCCTCTGCGATTCTTTTTGGAATTACCAGACAGACGCCGCGCCGAGGCTGCAGCAAAAGCCCCAGCTCCCTCCCCTGGTGCCTCCGTCGTCAGCGCAGTAGGCTCCTGTTTGTATTTAGTCATGTGCTGCACTTATTGTAGCCCTTGGTCTTTAAATTTTTCTGTGAACTGATCCAGTCAGAAGATTCCCAGTACCTCTAATTCAAAGTGTCCTTTCTTATATTATTTTGCTCGTGGGTTTTGATTTTGGAAATTTGCAGTTGTGTCTATGAAGTTTACCTGCTTGCAGGGGCTTGTTGGCTTATTCCCGTATACCTCTGCTGTGTCCCGAAGGCTGTCTCTTTGACATCCCCCCTCTCCTTTCCCTGCTTCGTTGTTTCTTAAGGGCCCAGCCGTCATTTACAGTGGCTTCCCAGCATCCTCCCTCCCCTCCCATCACTTTTTCATGCTTGCCCCCCACCTCCCTGAAACTGAGAGGTTCTTGTTCTTAAGGAGGAAGACCCTATCTTATTTCTTTTTCTGTCTGTAGCCCTTTGGACAGTGTCCAGCACAGAGGTGGCACTCCATAAATGCTCTTGGCACCGTTGGTTCCGTTTCAAACTCTGTAAAGATTGATAAGCTGCTTTGTTTGGTTACCTTGAATAATTGTTGCGACCTCTAGATGTGGTCTATTTGGGGATAAAAAAAAATCACATCACAGGACACCATGTTCGTCACCTAGGTAGCACTCTGCAGGATGAAGATATTTGAATACAGACTGTGAAACACATTGATTTTTAAAAATTGAGCTATTTTGAAATACCTCACTTTAGTACGCATGTTCATTGAAGAAGAAAAGAAAAAGGTGGAGGGCATCCAGTGACTTAAATGTTATTAGAATCTGGCCTCTCAGTCCAATGATTTAGATGGGTACCCCTCCCCAACAAAAAAAATGACCACTGTCACCTTAATTAATTGCAAATAAAAAGATCTCCCCTGGGGAGGGGCTCCAGGGGCTTCCCCAGAAAGGACACCATTGCAGACTTTGTTTCTAGGCTGAAGTCACCTCCACTTGAGCTGAGGCTGGGCTAGTACAGTAGCTGAGCTGTTTTGAAGCATCGGATGCCAGGGCTCTTGTAAACTCATGGAAAAATGTGTCTGCGATCAGGAATGCCACAGCAGACACAATCCAATAGTAATTTGAAATAAAAATGTTTTTGTTTTGACAATGAAGCACCATTCTTATTCTCCATGAGCTGAACTGAAAACCCAAGTTGGTCTGTAATTGATGGCTGAAATGGCTGAATACAGCCTCCGTATTTGTTACCAGGTTGTCACCAATATATTTTGTCTGTAAATAACATTGGAGTCGTACCCACATCTCTCTGGAGCTAAATTTTACCTGAGACGCACATGCACAATTTTCTCTGAGTTCAGTGCAAGGCCAAGCACAATTTAGTTCAGTGAATAACAGGCTTTTATCAGCAACACGTATATCACAGCCGCACGTGTTTTGAAAAATAAAGTGATTGTTGTCATTTGCCATCGTAAAGAGTCGTCTGTAGTAATATAGTTAAATGATGCTATTAGTCATTTATGCCCTCAGTATAAGTGCCGTTTCATGTTTGTTTTATTAAATGTAATAGTACAGCGAGAATCTTTTGATGCTCAGGGACCGAAATGCAAAGTGGACTAAATACAATTAAAGAGTGATCACAGTGTGCAGTGTGTGGAAACCAAGTTAAAATACTTTGATATTTTGTGACTGTGCCTAGAAAGCTTGTCATGAAACTACCAGCTGGGCTTTACTGCATTCAGTCTGCAAGGCAGTTGAATAACCATGACAAAATGTGAATATTTCTTTAGTGTAAATATTGTGAGGTGCTGTGAATGACCAGCAGAAGGCACGGGATTGGGTGTGGGGTTCTTGGTGGGCTGGGAGTGACAAGGAAAGGATGGGCAGTGTTTCTTTTGCAGTTACATTAAGCCAGTTTCCTTTGGGCCCCGCATCTGTAGCATAAATTTTAGGGATAACATGTGGCTTTTTAAAATTTTCCAGCACTGAGCTGGGTTACTTCTGTCTCCTCTGCTGCCAAGTTAGTGTTTGCTCAGAGACTGCGATCTGAGCCAAACATGCTTCACTGCTTCTAAGTAAGGTACAGCTATGGACCTGGCACTTAAGTTACTTCTTCAAGAAGCGCTCGATTGGCCTGGGTGAACTTGCCCGTTCATACCCAGTGTCTTTGTGCCTAGCCCTCCCATTTGCCAGATGGCTGCTACTGGTTTTGAGTCAGTGAGTGTTTGTGTTTATCACATGGGACTTAGCTTCCAAGACGCTCTGCTTCTAGGGGGCTGATTCTTGGAACAAGCCCCATCCCGTTTTGGTAAAAGAATTCCAAATAAAATTTCTGGGTCGATGGATATTTCTTTTAAGGTAAAATTAGTTAAAATAAAATGAAACATATATGTTTCTCGTTCTTTAAAATAATCATTTCATAAGTTGTGGAAAGGCAAAAACATGTTTTTTGAGGAAATTATTTGAAGTTACTCACTTTGTTGAAGGAATAAGCTTGTAATAGCTATATATTTTTTAAAAAAGAAAACTCAGATCAGTGGGTTGAAATGATACAATTCTACTTTTTAATGTAACAACAATGATCAACTTCACACTACTGTTAAAGTTCATTGTTTCTTTTAACTTTTTACTTTATATGTTTTCAGACCTACAGAAAAATTGCAAGAATTGTGCAAAGAATTCCCATACATCTGTCACCCGGATTCCCCCAATGTTATCATTTTACCACATTTGCTTTTTCCCTCTCTCTCTCTTTCTGTCTCTGTCTATCTACGCACTTTTTTCTCTCAATTGAGAATAAGTTATAGACATGGTTCTCTTTACCCCTAAATAGTTGAATGTATACTTCCTAAGAAGAAAGATCTTCTCTTACATAAGCACAGGCTGTTATTCACAATCAGGAAGTTAATATCAGTATAATACTGTTCTCTAGTCTAGACATAGGTTTTGCAGTGGTCCCAATAACATCCTTTTATAGTCACTGAAATTTTAGGATCACGTGTTGCATTGTCTTTATGTCTTCTTTAGTCTCCTTTAATTCTTTAGTCTGGAAAAATCTCTTAGTCTGTCTTTGGTATTTCATGACCTTCATATTTTTGAAGATTGCAGGCTATTTATTTCTCAGAGTGTCCTTCATGTTGGGTTTATCTGGTGTTTTCTTGTGATTAGATTCAGATTATGTGCTATTGGCCATAATAACACAGAAGTGATGTTTTGTTCTTCTCCTGCATCATATCAGGAGGCACATACTGTTGATTTGTCCCATTACTGGTGATGTCAACTTTGATCACTAGGTCAGGTGGTGCCTGCCAGCTTCCTCCCTGGTAAAGTTAGTGTTTTCCCCTTTGTGATTAATAAGTATCTTGTGGGGAGATACTTTGAGATGATGTAAATTATCTTGCTCCTCATCAAAGCTTCATCCACTACCCAGTTAAAAAATGGGCAGAGCAATGTGAGTAGATGTTTCATCAAAGAAGATATACAAATAGCCAATAAGTACATGAAGAGATGCTCAACATCATTAGTCATCAGGGAATGCAAATCAGAGCCACAATGAGATCCCACTTTACACCCACTGGGATGACTATAATCAAAAAGACACGCAGTAACAAGTGTTGAGGAGGAAGTGGAGAAATTGGAATCCTCATACATTGCTTGTGGGAATATAAACTGGAGCAGCCACTATGGAAAGAAGTTCGGTGGTTCCTCAAAAGTTAAACATCAAATTACCATACGACCCAGAAATTCCACTCCTGGGAATATATCCAAGAGAATTGAAAACATATGTTCACACAAACACTTTTACACGAGCGCTATTCGTAATAGCCAAAAAGTGAAAACAACCTAAATGTTCATCAATTCATGAATGGGTAAACAAAATATGATGTAGCTGTAAAATGGAATATGATTTAGCCTTAAAAAGAAATGAATTATAGTGCATGTTACAACATGGATGAACCTTGAAAACATCGTGCTATGTGAAAGAAGCCAGTCATAATGACCACATATTGTATGATTCTATTTATATGAAATATCCAGAATACACAAGTCCATAGAGACAGAAAGCACATTTGTGGTTGTCAGGAGCTGAGGGAGGGGGAAATGGGGAGCAACTGTTTAATGGGTACAGTTGGAGTACTTTGGAGTAATAAAAAAATGTGCTGCAATTAGTGGTGATGGTTGCACAGTCCTGTGACTATATTAAAACCCACTGAATTAGCATTTGTTGATGACTCATTGATGACTCTGTTGAATCAGTTAGTATGGTGGATGCCAAATGATGATTTTTAAAATTTCATAATCCCTTTCATATTTATTTCTGTTGGCTTTCTACAGTGAAGACAAACTTTCTTCTCTTCCCTTTCCTCCCTCCCTTCCTCCATTCCTTCCTTCCTTCCTTCCTTTCTCCTTTTTTTCCTGTCTTTCAGTGTGGAGTCTTAGATTTTTCAATGGGTTGTAATCCTTTATTATTATGTGTTTCAATGCTCTTGTTGTTCCCAGTTTGACTCGTGAGAACCCCATTAAGGTGGTTCCTGTGTCCCTTTGACATGCCCCCATCATTCTTTAAGACTTTCTTTACTTTATGCATCAGATACTCTTCACCTTGTACTTTCTCTGTTCCCTGGAGTCAGCTATTTTCCAAAGAATACTTTCAGTGGAAAGTGGCATTTAAAAACCAAGATCTAGGCATTATGTGTGCTTATTACTATGGGGATACAATTGATTCTAAGCTCTCTAACCAGATGGAGCTAGAACATACATGTGTGTAGATATATGCATGCATACATACACACATGTATACACACATCTACTCTATGTTTTTATATTTATCTATCTTTCATATAGACTTCAATATATATTCATAGACTTCAATGTATTTTTTATTTTTTTATAGACTTCAATATATATTCATATATTATACACACACATGCACACACACACGCTAAAAACCATGAGTTTGCACGCATTCCTCTAATTCCCATCTAACACCACAGGATTCATTTCATCCTTTTCCCTTTCCATATTTATAACTCCCTTTTCTGATATTGTTTTATTTTTTTACTGAAGTAGAGTTGGTTTACAATATTGTGTTAACTTCTGGTGTACAGCATAGTGATTCAGTTATGCATGTCTATTCTTTTTCATTATGGGTTATTACAAGATACTGAACATCTCCCTGAGCTATATAGTAGGACCTCGTTGTTTATCTCTTATGGATAGTGGTTTGTATCTGCTAATCCCAAACTCCTAATTTATCCCTCCCCCTCTCCTTTCCCCTTTGGTAACCGTCAGTTTGTTTTCTATGTCTGTGAGTCTCTTTCTGTTTTGTTGATAAGTTCACCTGTATCATTTTTTCTTAGATTCCACGTATAAGTGATATCATATGATATTTGTCTTTCTCTGTCAATTTACTTCTCTCAGTATGATAATCTCTAAGTACATCCATGTTGCTGCAAATGGCATTATTTCATTCTTTTTTATGGCTGAGTAATAATACATTGGGTATGTATTTTTTCCATTCATCTGCCAGTGGGCATTTAGGTAGCTTCCATGTCTTGTCTATTGTAAATAGTGCTGCTATGAACTTTCGTTCTGCATGTATCTTTTCGAATTAAAGGGTTTTTTTTGTTTTATTTGTTTCTTGATCTTTTCTGATATTGAGAAACCTGGATCACATTACTCAGTGTATATTAACTTATTTGCTCAATTTTAGAATAGACAGAAAGTAGTTTCAGAATTGCTAACCCATGGCACTATGACAAGAAGCCTGCTAATTAGCATACAGTATTCACTTAGATTTATTTTTGTCTTTAGCCTAAAGGTATATTTTTGAAAGACTGTATTCAAAAATTGCCTAGGGTAGTTCTCCTCTCCCCACCAGTCCTGCCCAGTGTGGTCATGTTATTCATTTGGAATATAGTTCAGTTCATTTGTTTCTTTTGGAGTTTTTGGATTTATTTTTCTTCTTTTGAAATCGTTGGGAAACATTAACATGGTTCCAAGCATCAAAACTTTTTCACTTAAAAATATATCCTGGATCTCACTTCACATCAGTTTATAGAAGGAGAGCTCTTCCTCATTTTAAAGCTTATTTTAATGAAACAAATCTCGAGTAAAGGACTTGCAAATAATTTATTGCTTCTTTACCAAGAGCAGTCACTTAATTTTTTTATTTTGAAACTTATTTTCAAAAACAGGATTTGGGACACTTTTTAAAATGATGGCAGATACTGCAGAGGAAACAATAGCATCCAAGAGAGAAAACCAGGAAAAGAGCTGATGTAATAACTGAATAATCAAGGCAGGGATTGAAAAACCTGAATTTTATTATGTCTGCTTACCAGCTGCTGAAGTGAGGCGCCAAGGTCAGCTTGACCTAGTTACGTGTCCCTGGGGTTAAATCAAATCATCACTTTTTTACTGAGTATCTGTTTTGTGCCAGATGCTATTTAAGACAGAAAAGAAACATGAGATGCAGCCCCTGACCTTAAAGAGCATCAGATCTAATTGGAGAAAGAAGCCAAACACGTGCAAGAAGAAAGTTAAATCTTTCAGAATTCAAAAAAATAGAGGTGCCGTTCCAAGATATTAGATAGTTATTTGACAAATGGACTGTCCCAGCTTCCAAGGAGGTCGTGACTGCTCTGAGAGTTCAGAGGTGAAGGGCTCTGAGGACTGGCCTGAGAGGGGATGTCTGACAGATGGGATTTGCAATGGTTTTGGAGAGCATGTGGATGGGTGAGGGGAAAGGGGGGGCTGTTGTGGGAGGTGGGACAGACGGTGGGTACGGACAGAGGCTGTACATCCCAGCGGTTTTGACGGGGAGCCGCGGAGCCAGATTGCCTGCATTTCACATTGGCTCTGCCATCTCTCAGCACTGCTGCTGTGGTCCAGTCACCTACCCTTCCAGGTGTCAGTTCCCTTCATCTGTGAAGTGGAGGCACAGTGGTGCTCGTACCCAAAGATCTTCTGGAACATAAACAAGATAATTTGTGCAACAGTTAGCCCAGTGCCTAGCACAGAAGATGCTCTCAAGAAATATTTGCTACTTATTATGTAAAAACACAAAGAGAGGAAAGCAGAGGATATACCTTAAGAAGAGTGAATAAACCCATCTGATTGGATTGCAATGTTCAAGATGGGAGCAATGGGAGGTGGAGCCTGAAATACGTGTTGAGATTCCATTGTAGAGGGAGCAGCATAGGAGCAAATATTTGTGTGGGACGTACTGTGAGCTGGGCCCTGTTCTATGTGGTTTACACATACCATTCCATTCACTCCTTTCACCAACCCTATGAGATAAGTATCACTACTATCCCCAGTTTACAGCGGAGGGCAAAGTGAAGCACAGAGATGTTAAGTGATTTGCATGAGGTCCCGAAGCTTCTAAGTGGAGGATCCTAGGTATCAGATCAAGGAGTTTGAACCTGTTCTCTAGGTAATGGAGAGCTAGTGATGGCTTTTAATTAATTTATAGATGTGAGAGGGGTTATTTATATGGACTGCCCTGAGTTAAGTAATTGCACAACCAGCCTCTGCTATTACATGAAAAGAGAGAGGAGAAAGAGATGGAGGGAGTGAGGGAGGGAGAGAGAGACTATTAGAGAGAGGTAAAGAGATATCAATTGGTCAATGGCTCCAGGGTAAAGCATACGAATGAATAATGACAGTTCCCCACTCCTGGTCACCTCCTTTAGCGTGTATGGTGGTGTATAATGGAGAAAGCATCTCACTGGGACAAAGTTAGAACTCTTGGGTGCACACCAAGAGTTTGGGTAGGCATGCCTTCAGATGGAAGTGTACGAGCTTAGACTGTTTTTCAAACTTGAGAAGATCTGCATGTTGTAATATAAGTCCTAGATCAACAGACACACAGCATTAACTGGCCTTGAATTATAGGGTTTTGTGGCAACTTGGAGAAACTTGAATTACCTCACTTCCGAGAGACATTCATTTTAGAAGCAGGGGAATTAGTGGTGGCAGTGCTTTAATTAGCAGAAGATAATCTCAGCCACCCCATGATGGAAGTACTTTTTAAGCTTTTAGAGTTTCAAGAGATTAATATTCCACATGTGTTCCTTTTAGGTGACATTAGCTTTCTTTCTTCTCACAAGTATACATTATTTCAAGAGGATAATACTCAAAAATTGTTGAACTAGAGTGGCGATAAGTGTTTTAGTAAACCTATGGAAACACTTACGAATCTGAGCTCTGTGAGACTACAAATTAAGCAAATATATGCCCAGTTCATCTTTCCAGTGCAGTTTAAATATTTGAAAGAAAGAATTCTCCAGTGTTTGGAGAATGGGACAGATACTGGTCTAATGAGGGATGTTCTTCTGGATACTTTTACATATTTCATTGGTGAGCAGAGTACTTTTTTATTATTTGTATTAGCATTGACATCAGTGGACAGTTTAAATCACAGAATCATAGACATTTAGAGCTGGCAGGAATTTTAGAAACTGTCTGATCCACCCTCTTCATTTGACCCAGTGAGAGGTGAGACTGAGGGGGTCAATTCCTTGTCCAAGGTCACAGACCAAGTCCAACCTTTCTTCCTTCCCTCTCTTCTTCCCTACTTCTCTCCTTCCATCCTTCCTTCCCTTTCTTTTTCCTCTGCTCACTCCGTCTCTTCCCTCCTCCCTCTCTCCCTTCTCCTTCTCTGCTTCCCGATTTTCTTACAACAAACATTTACATACTGAGCATCTTCAAGGTGGCAGACGCCATTGTGGGCACCGGGGACCCAGCAGAAGCCCCTTACTGCCTGTCTTCTACACTGGTGCTTGTGCACTCAGAGTCTATCACTCTGCTAGGGATTCACTGACTGGACAGTCTAGAAGGGGTAATTGCTTCTCTTTAAACAAAAACACTTGTAACATTATGCAGCCAGCATTTTGCATATTTTAAGGGATAGGCGTGTACAGGAAGGAGCTATTAGTGTTACCTTGATTCTAACAGTGTTTTCAAAGCCAGAAAGGCTGACCACTCCAAAAGTGGATGACCAATGAGAAATTACTTCTAAACATATCACTCGTGATGAAAAAGCATGCATTTTAGCGTATGAATATTTTATTGAGTAAAGTGCCTGTGAGTAGCTTCCAAATTTTGCAATATGCAGCATGAAATATGTAATAAATTTCATAATTGAAAAAGGAAAGGTGATTACAAAAGAGCAACACAGTGCGTAGCTGCTGGAGGATTATGGCCCTGCATCTCGAAAAAGGCGTATCGTGAAAGTTTGAGTTGAGCCCTTAAACGGAAGCATCACACTGAGTCCCTTTATCTCTTTGCCCAGGGAAAGAGGCTGTATGGTGGAAAGTGGCCGAACTGGATTGCAAAGCCTGACTCACCCCGAACACCTTTGCAAATGGGACAGATTGAGTCCAGAGTTCTACGCACTCCTATGGAAAAAGCAGATTTATTGGTTTAGAGATGTACTTGTTTTTCATGCATGCTTAGAGATCCACTCACTGTTTCCTTAGGTGTTAGTCCAAGTCTCTGGGTTCGTGGGCCGCCGTCTCCTGGTTCCCCCGCACGCACTTGGCAGGCAGTGGGCGTCCCAGGCAGGCTTATTGGTTACAGTGATTTTTCATGGGTTGCTGCTTCCCCCCAAAAGCAGTTCCCGAGGTCCTCTCCGGGGAGCAGCAGTGTGCTCTAGTCGTGGCGGTTCCCCTAGTCCTGAGAAAGGGTTTCTGGACGCTGTTGGTGGACTTTTACCAGCAGGAAAATAGCCTGCTCCGTGACTCTCTCCAGCATCGGCTCTCCGCGTTGATGAAATGTCAGTGTTAATCCAGAAGCAGCAATATTTGTTCAGATGTATAAAATGTAGACATTTCTAATGCAGCCCCGGGAGTCGGCCAGAGTCCCTCTTTCAAATGATGGCGTGACGGTAGTGCTGTTGCTTTAAGGCTTTCAGTCACGAAACTGGCAGGGGCCAGGGATGTGCAGCGGATGTGCAGCAGCCCCACAGCTGTCACCTCCTCAGGCCTCCCCTTTGTTAGCCCCTCTGGCTTTTGAATTTGCCACTTTGCACCAAGGGATCGAACCAGAGGGAACAGATTTCTGTAGGCCAGAGAAGGGACTGCCTGTGACTTCTGGATTCCAGAAAAGAACACAGTGAGCCTGCGGAGTTATTTGGTGATTCAAGTTGCATAAATTACCACGTGAATCTTTTTCTCCCCAGACCAATCATTTCCTGTTCAGTTTTTTAAAATGAAAATCTGAGTGTAAATGGATGAGTAGGCCTTCCCTCCACTGTGAAAAGTTGTGCTGTGAGTAAAGGCAGAGATACCCAAGTGTGAGACAATTGACAGTAGCTACCAGGGCAAAATTGCATTTGTTTGGTCACCTGCAAGCCCCTGTCTTCTTTTTTCCCTAATCATCTGCCCTGGATTGTTCAAGAGAGCGGACAGAGGCTATTCTGAAATGAGTCCCAGGATCCCTGGTCTGTCTTTCAGTGGAGGGTCAACAGTAGGACTTGGAGGAATGGCACGAGGCACTCGGATTTCAGGTCTCCACGTTCGCTGTGGAGATCAGATGGGCTGCTGTATGTCATTGACTGAGAGAGATGGAAACCAGGCCGCCCGTGGATGTACGTGGCACGTGGCCAGTTAAGAGCTGAACCAGGTAGGCAGTTTTAGCGGGGAGCTGGAAAAATGCCCTGGTCCTACCTAGTCCAGCAGGTCTCGGTGCAGTGACCAGACAATCAGCTTGGCAGACTTTGAGAACTTTCCTCTTTCAACAGAAGGGGGAAACACGGAGGCGGTGAGAGGCGTCGCACTGTGTGGATGTGGATGTGACTTTTTAAATTTGCCATCACCGATGCCACGGATGTTAATTCTGGCAGGGTTAATTATGAGAAATTAAAAAGCGGCTCTGAACAGAGTGTACCCTTCGCTCTCGGAGAGAGAGTAGGCTCTATCACGAGCACATTTCTTCATTAATACCCATCCCCAAAGGGCTACTCCATGCAGTGCTCTGAGTATGAATCCTGGACTTCCAGGGAGCTCAGATTCAGAGCAGGGTGAGTACTTCTTCTCCAGTTTCAGGAAAGTACTGCAGCGCCTGCCTGGAAATCACCCAGCTGGTGACATTTGCAAAGAAGAATTTATTTATTTGTATGTTGGCATGCTAGGAGGTTTGAAATACGGTTTTTACTGCATTCTGCGTAGACATTGCTGCATCCGGGTTCTCGGGGTGGTTGTATGCTCCACGCGGCCACTCACAGGTAGGTCTGCAGAAGCCCCGTAATTGTTTGCCATTTAGGATGTCACCCAGGTGGCTCTAGGGTATATATTTCTTTCTCAGGAAAATTTCACCAGCTCCTTACAGGCTAGGCATTCCTCCACCAGCCTAATGTATTATACTAAATAGCAATCTTGTTACCCCGAATGCATTGCACAGAGTCAACTGTGAAAAAATACCAATGTAAGTAGTGCAGCTGTATGGCACTGGCTTAGTTTGTATCGCTGTGAGCTCGAAAGGCCGCATTCTGCAGGAAACCCACCTAGAAACGGAAGCGGGTGGAACTGGCAAATGCTAGCCTCTACCTTTCAGCACAACCAAAGCCCTATTGTTCAGTGGATTTAGGTGCTGAGACCGGTCACAGAGCGCCTCTCCACGTCAAGACTGTTCGGAACACGAGTGGAGTTCTCCCTTAGTTAAGGCATTTCCTAATCATTACCGCCTCACAGTTGGCTAGACATTAAAATATACCACCTTCCCAGGCAGCAGAGCGGGCAGTGTGAACGCAGAGCTAGCCTTGGATGTGCTGGCTGTCTGAGGAGGAGGCAGCCACTGGCCATTAGAGAAAAAGGAAGAAGCAAATCCATCAGTATATAATTATCCCTTCCCTTTTGTCTAAAGATCAGATTGCTCAGGAGGCCTGGACACCACTGCTTTTCTATCTCTCTGTCACTTTAAGCCTCTCCCGTCCCAGCGAGTGGGCACCTCCTCACGCCTGGCTTCGGTGTGGAGCTGCTGGCTCTTTGCATAGCCATGATCTCTGCATGCTTTTAGGGCTCGCTCTCTCTCTCTCTCTCCCCCCTTCTCTCTTGCTCTCTTCCTCCTCCCTCTTTCTTTCTTTCATCCCTGGAGCCCTTGAGACATTGGTGTTTCTCCATGAGTGCATCCTCCCCTCCCGAGATGCTCTGCTAGGAAGTGGGGGCAGACTCCAAAGACCTCATTCAAGATCCCAGCGTGTCACCTAGTGTGGGAATGCTCTCAGTGGCATCGTAGTGGCTCCGAAGAAATATATACCTTTTCAGAAGCACCAGAGAGTCATGAGGCAAGATAGAATGGAGCCCAAGGGACTAGTAACCAAAATAAGGAAGTTTCATGCTTATTTTGTTTCTTTTCCTTAGGAAATATTTCCTACCCCCAAGACCCAGTAAAATGGGTACTTTTCATTATTATTTCGCAGAGGGGCGGACACAGGCAGGGGAGGGATCACGTGTGCAGAACGGCTGGAGCAGCAGCTCAGAAGCCCTACGTCTACTCTTGTGATTTTATGTTCAGAGGGTACTTGAACATGCCGACTCAGTTTACTGTGTAGCCCCTGTTTCCAGTTCCCTTAGATGCAGGAGATGGTTGTGTTTTATTTTCAATGAATTTTTCAATTTTTAATATGTAAACTGTTAGGATTTAGTATACATCTTACATATCTATAAGTAAAGCTTGCATTTAGAATCATTTGGCCCTTTTTAACTGACTTATAGTCAGCTGACAATGTTGTGTCAGTTTCTGGTGCGCAGCATCATGTCTCAGTCATAACATGCACAGACACATATTCCTTTTCACGTTCTTTTTCATTATGGATTAGTACAAGATATTGAATCTAGTTCCCTGTGCTGTATAGAAGAAGCTTGTTGTCTGTCTATTTTATATATAGCAGTTAGTAAGAGATGCTTGTTTTTGTTTCTCTTTGAATTACTCTCGCTGCCACCAGCGTGTTACAGACATATCAGTATAAAGGGGCTTGTACGTTCATTGAAACATTAAGAATCCTCGTCCAAAAGTGCTCAGTCTAATTTTCCTTCCTCTTGAAGTTACTGTTCTTGCTGCACAGCTGTCACTGGTAGTGCCATGAAAAGATAATACTGAATCTAAGGTCCGTTCACAGACACAAGCCACCAGGAGTTGGGGGCACGTAGGTCATCACAGTCGGCCGATGTCGAGTTTCATAGGAGGTGCTTGAACTGGGAGAACACTTGACTGTGTCTGGAAGCTTGTCTATAAGTCTGTCCCCCTGGCTCAACTGTAGGGCAAAGAGTTCCAGAGCTCTGCAGGCCGGAGACCTGGATTCCAGGCCCAGCCCCAGGACTGACAGCTCTGGGTCTTTAGCAAAGTTAATTCACCTATGAGAGCCTCACTTTCTCTCTGTCTGAAATGAAGCTGGTAATCATTTCTACCCTGCTTATGTCACTAAGGATCAAACAAAATACAGTACAAGTGCTTTAAATACCCCAAAGTGTCACGCCTATGCGGGTTACTCTTATGACTTGTATATTATTATTGAAATCCCTGATTTAATGGCTTCCAGCCATGATCAGCTCCTTCAGGGCTTGGGCTGGATTTATTGCATCATTAGTGAAGAAGTTTCCTTTTCTGAGAGAGCTGGAATTATGTTCTCTGTAATGTTGCCTTCCCCAGAAGTGACCACGTTGAAGTACCAATTTTACGTACTCTTGAGCATTTGGCAAATGAAGTGGAACAGTTTTGAAAAAAAAAACCATCTTTCCATTAAGACAGTTCTTTCAAAACACAGACCTATCATTTCTGACCAGAGCAAGATGATGCACCGTTTCCAGTGGGACTTCCCTCTCTCTCTTTCGTTAGAAATGCAGCTCACCCACAACGTGTTCCTGTCTAAGGCCAACCGCCACGTTTCCTCATTAGCTTTGCCTCAGACAGACTCCCGTGTCAAGCTGATGGAGGCTTTGTGAGCCTTTTAGCCAAATGACTGATGTTTGCCTCGTTCTGTCAGATCTGAGGGCCCTCCTGGCATCTCTCTTGATCCCCTGTCTAACACCATCAATTGAGCAGCTGCGGTGCACCCAGGATCAGGCTGATTATGAAAATGTGCTCAGGAGCCTAACGACGCCAATTGTCTTTCATCTGAAGAGGCCAATAGATTCTGCTGAGAGCCCGCAGTTCTGTGAACCACAGATTTGGTTCCAGGACGGGCAGGTGAGTCTCAGGTGAGTCCCGGGGAACAGATGAATTTTGGTTTCTTCTGGAAGAAATTCCTTGAAGGATTGCTCTTGCTTCTTTGAGTCATTTCCCTCTTCACCCCGTCGAAGATTCTTCAGTCCTTTCATTTTGATTTCAAGTCCTAGACAAGTTCATTATTCTCAGGCCCATGGAAGAAAGCTTATTAAGCCCAAGGCCCCTTAATAGGGAATCTATTTTTTTTTCTAAATGCACTTTTGAAAAATGAAGAGAAACATTTGTAGATAGAGAATATCAAATTCCAGCTGTACCTTCATGAAGCTTCCCTGAATATGTGATGACAGCTTTCCTTCATTGCTGAAGGTAAAACTGATCTGTGAGATTCAGTGATTCTGGGACTGCTGACTTGCCCCCCCAGTGCCCGCCGCCAGTTAGGGGCTGTGGCATGTGGCCTCTGGAGAGAGCACTGCCAAGTGCCTCCTGGGGAGTCAGCTCTGACCTTGGTCTCCTCAGCGGCACGTGCTCCCAGCTGAGCTCGGGCAGAGGGGCTCTGACATTGAGGCGGCCTGTTGCTTTTCCTCCTCCAGGCTTCTTACTCTCCCAGACGGGTCGTGTGGCACGTTCCCTTTGCCCCCTCAGCCCCTCCTTTTGTATCCTTTCTGGCTTGGAAAACCAGAAGCCTGTTTTAAATAATTTAGTTCAGAGTCTCAGGTTGTTCTAACAGCGTTTGCAGTAGAGCATTCTGCAGACCCTGTAGGGGGGCCCGGGGTGACCACGCAGAATGGCCTCCCTGCATATTCAAGCGAGACTCTCATTGGGCAAGACTGTAGCCGGAACTTGACATGCCCATTTCTAGTCATTTCTGAGCAGCTCTGAATTCTCTAAACCAGTGAGTTCTTGTGATGGTCAAACAGTGGGTGGGGACAGCGATTTTTATATTTAACACTTTTTATAAGTAGTGCCTCGTGATTGCGCTTCTCTGTACTGACCAGGGGCCTAGAACACAGGCGTGAATAAGGGTTTGGCGGTAGATGCGACGCACAGTTCAAGGTCGCCTGGGAACTAAAGAGGACGTTTGGTAAAGAGCATAGGTTTGCAACTTGGGCTTAGCATCAGCTCGCCTAGGGGGCTGGGGAAACATGCCGGTGTCCAGAATCCGTACAGCAGTTAAATCTGGACCTCTGGGGAGTGCCTTAGCCTGGGCACGTTTCCCCAGGTCCCCGGGAGACTTGAGTATGCACCCAGTAGGAGAACCACTTGTGGGGCAGAAGAATCATGAGGCCCTGAGTCAGAGATGGCAGTCCCTAGCCTAGTTAGTCTCTGTCCGCCTTTGGCACCGTGGACTTGGATACGTCATTGTGCCTCTCTGAGCCGGGATTTTCATCTGTGGGATGGGGAGCAGAGTAATAGCCACTATGTATCGGTGCTCCGGACGTGCCAGCCACATGCTGACCACATTACCTTCGTGATTGCGTGTCATCTTCACAAAACCCTCAGAATGCTGAGAACGATAGTGATCACCATTACAGAGGCATGGAAACAGAGGCCCAGAGAGTTTGGATAATTCGTCCAGGGTCAGACAAATCGTGAGTGTGGAAAGTGAGACTAACCCAAGTGATACTGAGTCCAGAGCCCAGGCTCTTCACCATTTTTCTAGAAAGTAAGGATGGCCACCATCACGACAGTTCCTTTGGAGGGGTGAGAATTCGATGAGTTAACATACGTTTCGGTGCTTTGTAAACTGTACGTGGACATGAGCGTGGAAGTTGTTTATGAGCCGTGGTCATAGCATGAAGGTGCCCAGGCTGGGAATCTCAGTTGATGAGATGGCCTCGGCCGAGGGGCTGCAGACATGCACGTATGGCTGTGAGCGGGGTGCGCTGAACGTTCCCGGACCCTGTGCCTCGGTTCCAGTTACAGGACAGCCCTTTGGAGCTGCTCAGCCTGAGCCAGGTAGGCTTAAATAAGGTCTGGAGTCAATTCAGAAATACATCTGGCTGTAAGCAGATGCACATGCTAATAAACTTACTTGTTTTCTCCTAAAAAAAAAAAAAAGAAATACATCTGGGACACCCTCTTGGGGACCTCTTTTATACCTTATGTTTATGTCTGCTAAATTTCAGCTTTTGCTCAGTTTACAGAGCTAACTGTGTAACATCAGGCACATAATTGATGTTTGAGAGAGAGGGAGGTGTGTGGTTGTCATAGATGAATTAGCTGCTTTGACTTTTTTCAATGGTGCATTGATCACACGCATCTAATTTCATTCCCTCTCAAAACCACACTACAACTACATGCTACAATGCTACAATGCTACAATGAAGGGGCTTTTAAAAGGGAGAGACCCCAAAGGACCGGGAAAATGGGAGAGGGAATAACAAAATTTGGGAAGTTGAAAAACATTTGGACAAATAGTAACTGATTTAACAGATCTAGAAATCCAAGTCCTAAGACTGCACTGGGAAAAGCTGAGAATCAATTCATGTCAAAAAGCCCATGGACAGGTGGTGCCAGGTTTCCCTGCAAGTGGGAGTGAATAGGGTCTAAAATATAGGGGGTTGGTTGAAAGCTCTGTAAGAAGACCTTAGGTCTCTAATTCCCCTCCCTCTTACACCCCTCCATTCCCCTCTCCTGCAGAAAATGAGAGGTTTATTTTCTGGAGAGGGTAAAACAGAACGTGGTTGTCCTGGGGGTACTTTCTTGGAAACGAGAACATCAGTGAACACATGCACACAGCACTGACTAGATTCAGGGACCACCAGTCTGCTTCCCCCAGAAGGCTGATGGCCAGGATTCATCATGACATTCCAGAGAAAAGGAGATAAAGGGAAATTTCCACAAGCTTCTAGTGGGAGGAAGGGAGAGACAGAGAGAGGGAGGAAGGAGTGGAAGGAGGGAGAGGGGAGAGAGAGAGACAGAATAGGAGAGCAAGCAGGTATTGTATACAGAGGGATGGAAAGCAGAATGGGTGGGTTTGGACTTTATTGCAACACTGGAAGCTAGAAGACAATTCTCAAGGACAATTCCTTTCACCCTAAGACTACCTAACCAGATGATCAGTCAAGGCAGAGGGTAGAAGGAAGACATTTTCAGACCCTCAAGATCGCCCCCCAAATTTACCTCCAACCAATCCTTCCTCAGTAAGCTACTAGAGGATGTGTTTGTTCAGCAAAGTGAAGGGATAAATCAAGGAACAGGATGGCATCTCTATAGGGAACAGGAGTGTCCACATAGGAGAGAGGCCAGAACAGGCTGTGGCATGATGGTGAAGAGAATCCCAGATGTGGAGGGCGCCAGACTAGGTTGGAGCAGGTCCGAAAACTCTGAATGAAATTGATCAAGAAGATGCAATTGGTAGCTGATGTGAATGAAAGTATTCATGACACGTCCACAGCTGGTAGAAGAGTTGGGGGTTCCGTCAGTGATAAGCGCATAGAAAAATAAGCCAAACACCAATAAAAGCCAAAGATGATGATTAACTCCAAAGAGTTGTGCAGGAAAGGAAAATCATAGTTTAGTATATGTCTCAGTGGAGTATAGCATATATAATCATAGGAACGTAAAAATGAATTTTGAGATAACTACACTTTGGATATAAATATGTATGTTGGGAAGATGGAGGAGTGGGACATACTTCATGGTGTGGTGGGGAAGGGGGAAGGAGGAAGGCTAAACGCTCATCTTCCATAGAGAGAAGTCAGTAGAAAACACCTGAAACTGGAGAATTGAGAAATAGCAATACAGTTGCACTATTTAGAGAAAGGGAGGGGGCAGCACCAAAGAATGAACTGAAGAAAAGTTGCAAGCAGTTGCCTCTTGAGAAGGGGGCAGGATACAGGGTTGGGGGTGACATGCAGAGCTGGAGACGGCAGTTCATCTTAACAAAGGTTTTGGAGGGACTTGACGCTTGATCTTCCTGTGTGTACACAAGGTTGATAGACTCCCAAGCACCTGCTGTTCCCTTTTGCAAACACAACAGTGGAAAATACTCTGAGATAGAAAATTAGCCAAGTAATAACAAAAACTCCTACTAAGGAGGCGGTGGCCAGAAAGAACGAAAGAAATCCACCAGCAGAGAAAGCAAAGCTTTCCTCAAATGTTGCTTCTGAAGGAGAAACCGTCTGGCACCAAGGAAGTGGGCTGCAGGGCGTGTGAGGACCGGGAGTCCGCTCCCACCACTTCAGGACCACTTGGTTTGACCGCGTAGCCGGGGGGCCGGGAAAGCTGCACAAAGACGCCTTCATTGAGCCAGGTCTGTACTGTAATTGCTTGCAAATCCAATGGAACCAACCCAAATACAACGTCTAGGAATCGGGATTTGCCCTGCCTTCCGCTTTAGCGGAGCTCTTTAGTATTTCAGCTCCCTCAGTGAGGCCAAGTAGTGACGTGCTCAGCAGTGGGGCAGATCCTCAACGCCAGTCAGTGGGGTTTAATGAAATCCAAGCGCTCAGCGCACAGGAAAATTACATTAACAGATATTTGTAGACATTTCCATAATGGATGCGACTCAGTAGTTTAACCGGGAGAATATTGGAAATATTTGTTACTGTTGCCACTTCCTTCTGCATTTCTGCGTGGTAAAAGCCGTGGCGATGACCGTGTGTAATGACTGGCTCCTCGGGGATCATGATATAGCTTGCGACAGTGAAGACTCCCCGATAAACTCTCAGCATTACTCATGACAAACTCAGTGCTCTGTCAGCACTTCCTGACTGTCGCCAGGCGGCAACCTCTGCCCTCTCTAGAGAAAGGATTAGTTCGAGACATCAGATGGGGCAGAGAAGGATGAGGGTGTCTGAGCTGCTGTATTTCTAGGATGAGGCGCTCGTCAGTTCTTTTGAAACGGAGAGGATCTCAGTGGAGTTTACCAGGAGCCTCTGCTTGGAGGGCGTTGCCATATAGGGAACTATTTTATCTTTTTTGAATCTAGTTCCCCGTGCTCTACAGTAGGACCTTGTTGTTTATCTATTTATACATAGTAGAGGAGAACTTTTAAGCTGAAAAATGCTTAATAGCATTTAAAATCTCCAGCCCTACTGTTTCTGCACATCGCCCTAGCAAGGCCCTAGAAGGGGGCTGGGAAGCAGAGGTGACCGAGGAAGGGAGAAGGGAGCGGGCCAGGGACTTTCTGTCTGTGCACCAGGTGAAACCCACACGGGAAGGCTTAATCGCGTGTTGTTCTATGGTATTATTAAGTGAATACATTTTTCATGGCCCACCTGCTAGTGTAACTAATTAACAGCCATTCTCATTAATTACATTGATCAGGATCATAAAATAATTTCAAATTGCTGAACATGATCAGCAGGAGGAAAATGGTTTCACTTTAATCCCTTAATGATTTTTTTCATGATTAATCAAACAAAATGTATGTAGTTATTTGATCCACTTTTTTCATCTTGGAACTGCAACTCAGGGCAATTATGGTAGACATAAAGTTGATGCAAACAGAACTACATTTCATGCGGTAGCTAATTAAGCAATAAGGCACAATGGGGTGGGGGTATGTGATTATCAGGAGATAATCGCCCCCCTGAGGAGTCACAAAGCAAAAGGTACAGTTGAGTCCTTCTGTTCCCACAGGGCTGTGATTACCTTTGGATAACCACACATCTCGCCCACGCCTTATTGCTACTCGGAAACTCTGCGTTTTATGCAGAGATAAATAGAGGAAAAATGACTTTGATCATAGGAAATGGTTCACTACAGTATAAAGGTTTCATCTATTAATAGCGACAACATTAATGCATGCTTTAGAAAGTTAAATAATCCATCATACCGTTCTCACATCAGCTGTCAGGGTTGGGGGCCACTTTAAATTTGTTTACAGTTTGGAGAGTGCATACATTTGGTGGTTTGGGTGTGTGAAAGGTAATCCTCAAATGCTCATACTTCTAATAATTAATTTTTGATCCAGTTGGAAAGTTCTTACATTTAAGGTACTAAACATTTTGGGGCACAAAATCATAAAACAATAGTAGGGTAACTTACAAAGTCTAAGGAAGAGAAAACAGTGCATCTGCTGGGGCTCAGCCATGATCTCTGATTGCCTCCAGCTCTGAAAGTTTCACTGTCCAGCCAGCTCCAGACATGACAATGGGAACACATGGCTGTTTAGGCAGGGGAGAAGATTCTGGCTCTTTCTAGGACATGGTTCCTCTCCCTTTCTTCCAAAGGAAAAAGGCATGAAAAAAAATCAAACTCACACAAACAAAAAGAAAGCAAAATGACCAATATCCTTCCTGTGCCAGTGCCAACTGGTAGGGTCCAAGGTCCTAGTCTCTTGGGTGCCGCCATCCCCAGACATTAGTCCTCTATCCTGACCTGCACACTGCAGGGTGCGGGAAACCCGAGTTCACCCTAAGCATCAGGCCGAATTATTGCTTCATTTAGGAACCATAATGGGGTTGGAGCAGGGGTCACACAAAAGAAAAGGAAAATAAAACAAAATGCCACTACTCTTGACAGCAGCTTCTAAATAACTAAAAGGACAGACTGACACCTAAGGGGTGCCTGGCAGTGTGGTGTTTGTTTTTAATGTCCAGGAAGACTTTGTCCTTGTTAACTGTAAAAATATAAACTTTGTAAACCTTTTATAAACCTTGTAAACCTTGTTTTGACCAACTTAACTTCCCTTTTCATTATTAAAATCACTATATTTATCTAAACTGATCATATTTATTTCATTTCCTATTTCTCCCCTTTCCTTTTGACTAAAATCATTAGGGCTTTCTCAAAAGTGTGTGTTTCCATTTTAACTCCAGAAAAATAATGCAGAACTTACATAGTTGTTGATTCTTGAAGATATTCATCCAAATCAGCCCAGGTTTGTTTCAAAATGAGGATGCTGCCTGGTTCAGCGTCTGCAGGCGTCCTGGGGGAAATGTAGCTGTGTACTTATTGTGACCCTGTGAAATGAAGATACATTATGTCACATGCAGGATACATTACTGACTTTATGACATGTATAAATTGACAGCTGAGTGCATCCTTTCCATAAAAGCATCCTTCGATTGCTCATATTATATTTTTAGTGTAACTTTGTTAACAGTGCAAGGCATTGAAAAATATGTAGGTGAAACAATCGGACACCAGACTCAGAGTTTTTCCTTTGTGTCGGTTAGTGATGTTTTTGAAAAGAACAGTCTTGCTTTAACCTTGCTAAACATTCAGTTCAAGCCACATGGCTTGATGAAAACCATTTGGCTCTGCTTGGCATGGGGTTCTCTACCACCTAGAGATACTCTTTGGGCAGAGTTAAGAACGAACAAGACCATACTGAAAAACAAAATAGGCACAAGAAGATCGGCGATCAGCGTGATCTTGAAACATTGGCTTCTGACTGAGTCCCCCGGTCTCCCGGCTTATCTCAGGTTCACAGCAGTACTCAGACTTACATATGCATTACGAAAGGAAATGTCAGTTATTAACTTAAGTAGCATAGGTGCGAATTGTAAAAGGGCTTTTAAAGTGCCAAATGCTGAAAAAGGAAATTAAATGTACTTATTTATGATAGAGCTTTAGAAATGCTTCGATTTGTTCTTGGGAGACCTGGCATTTTCGATTTTAAATTGTGTGCAGTCTTCAGACTGGCACAATTCATGTAAAAATAATAATAAAGGCAGCTTCCCTATAATCATCTAAGTGTGCAAATGTGCATTTGGCCGTGGATTTTTTTTTTCCCCCAAAGCAATCAACCATCACAACTTTTAGTCTCCTCTAAAATGTAAAACAGCATTGTATCTGATGAGTTGAAATGATGCCAGATGAAACTTTGATGAATGAAGGTCATTTGAAAAGCTCTAGCAGTTGGAGTTAGGTAGGTTTTTGGTTTTAATTCCTGCTACTGGTCAACATTGGGTGGCGACTGTCTGGAGGAATCTTTGCACCTGTAATCATCGCAGGTGTTCTGATCTCTCTAGGCTCGGCAGATCTGAGAAAGTCTTGGGCAAAATTCAGCAACACAATAGGTTTTTAGGTAGACAGCCCTCCTGGTATCAATGCAGTGCCATTTAGCAGTTGCTCATTGGCCCAAACAGTTTGGGGGGTGGGGAAGGGGATGGCTTGGCAGGACAGATGCAAAGGGCTGCTTTAAGAAGGGATCAGAAAAGGCACTGCTTTTCCGCTGGCCTAAATCCACTAATCTGATGTTATTATCAGCGATAAGGAGCAGTGGCCAGAAGAAAATCTCATTCTCTGCAAATGTCATTTAAATAGGACTCTGATATTTTCCGGTCAAGTTGAGAGGCTTTAGTCATATAGTGAGCACTTTATTTGTAAATGCGGGAGGGAAAGAAAAGCTTCAGTTCAGCAGTTCTTAGGATGTCAGCTTACCAGTATTGATTAATCGTTCAGTAGTGGCAGCTGCTTCTTTATTAAATGTGCAGCTCACCATACAAAAGATATCAAGTGTAGGAAATGTTTGTTGACAATTCACCTTTTCTCGCAGTGTGGCAGAACAGAGTCTTAACGTGTTCCTCCACTACCATTCCTGGGAATTTATCTCCTCTCTCCATGTGTCTGCCACCCCCAAACTCCCCGCCGATCCCCAGGAGTTTGTTCCTAGGGTGAACCTCCCTGAAGCAGGTTCTGACTGCATAATTCAAACCCTTCAGAAATATTTTATCTTTTTTTTTTTTTTTTTTTTTTGGTCACTGTTGTGCTCCCTGGGAAGGTCTTGCTACTTAAGCGCTGATTGCAATGTTAGATGTCACACGTATACTGTTAATGACCCATATTCTCATATTCAGTTGTGAAGCCACGCCTGGCTTGGGGAATGAGGCATCTTAAGAAGCTGAAAGAACTCTTTGAGACCACTAGGGGCACTCTTTAGCAAGTTACCAGCTTCATGTTTTGCAGTTGTACCCCAGTAAGGGCAAAGCCTTTCTGAAGTTTCCTAACATATCCCCAGATAGAGGAGAGTTTACACTTTAGAAGAATCTGGCATGTATGTGAATCGTCAATGGATTTACCCCAAATGCACCTTTAGGAAACACAAATCCAATAAGAAAAGCTTTCTAACCCTTTCCCATCCTTCAAGATCAATTTTCAATTCATCTGCCTTTAGGAAACACAAATCCAATAAGAAAAGCTTTCTAACCCTTTCCCATCCTTCAAGATCAATTTTCAATTCATCTGCCTTTAGGATTCCCCAGCTCTTTAAACTCCCTTGGCATTTAACTTCTGTGGCCCTCGCTTGGCATTCAGTGTAAGTGACATGTTCATGTATTATGGGTGTCTCCTTTTCCCCTTCCAGCTAGAGAGTAGGAACTTCTTAAGGCCATGACTTTGATACTTGAAATCCACAAATTGTGAATTTTAAAGTATAGTTTATTTTAGAAGTTTTATCTAAGTCCCATAAATCATCAGAAGGACTTAGAAATGTCATTGTCTCAGTATCCCAATGACAAGATTTAGATGCTTCTTTCAGAATAAAAATGTTTTGTTAGGTCCTATGTCCCCATTATTGTGCTACACATTCTAGGTGCTTGAAGATACAGTAAATGGCAAGATAAAGCAAGAGGTGATGACTGCCAAGAATGAACAGGCATTGGCTAATGTGATAGGGAGGGACTGGGTGACATGGTGGAGAGGAGACACTAACTTTGATAGGAAAGGTCTTTCAGAGGAGATGATATTTGAATAGAGACCTGAAGGAAGTGCCAGGAGGAGGGTATGGCATGCTCATTGTGCAGCAAACACAAAGGCTCTGAGACGTGAATGAACTTGGCAATTTTGAGGACAAGAAAGAAGGCCAGTATTGACATGAAGAGGGTAATTAAATTAAGTTGGAGCGTGGCGTGAGATGCAATTAGAAAGGAAAGAAGTAGGCAGGGACAGAACGATTTCATTCTGAGTGTAGTGGGAAGCCATTGGAGAATTCAAGTTAGGCAGTGACAAGGTTTGATTTAGGTTTTATTAATAAAAATTTGCTCCGGTGCCAGTGTGGAGAATGGATTGGAGGGGGTGATGGCGGAAGCAGGGAGGTTATTATGGCAGCTGTCCTGGTGAGAGTTGATTCTGGCTTGGATCAGAGTCAGGGAATTACAGATGGAGAGAAAAGGAGATATTTTGGAGATAAACAGATGGAACTTACTCAAGGGACTGAGTGAGCATGAGGAATCAACGATGACTTGAGTGTGGCTGTTGAGGCCGTATAGTGAATGGAGGAAGAAGGAGACAGGCAGTGTAGAGGCACAGTTAGGAGCTCCGACTTTGGAATGGAGCTGTACTGTTTTTGATCCTTGGGCAGTTACTTCGCTTTTCTCTGCCTCACTTTCCTCATTTGTAAAAGGTGGATAATAGTAGCTAGTTCATAGATTTTTCTTATTGTAGAATAGTCAGTATACAATGTCGTGTCAATTTCTGGTGTATGACGTTAATATTTTTGTCATACCTATAAATACATATATTCTTTTTCCTATACTTTTTCATTATACGTTACTGCAAGATTTTGAATATAGTTCCCTGTGCTACACAGAAGAAACTTGTTGTTTACCTGTTTTATATATAGTAGATAATATTTGCAAATCTCAAACCATAGATTTTTTTAAACTGGAATCTGTAAGAACTAATGCTGGTAAGTGCTTGGCACAGTGCATTGTAAATAATAAATACATGGAGGATACTTTAGAACCAAATGTGTAAGTTTTATTAAGTAAATGATGCCCACCCACCCACCATGTGAAACTTCTGACTGGACACATTAAAAAGTCAAGTCAGAAATTGCAGTTAGCTGACGGCAAATGTCAGTAGCATAGCTGGCTCTCTGAAGTATTTTTCCCACAAACCATGAGAAATAACAAAATAAGAAAAGTAAATTCTACCCCAAACTGAATGCTCAGCATAACGTGAAGACAGAGAATGGCAAAAGTGTGGAATAACTGTGAGTAAAAAGGGAAAAATGACCAAATCACAGTGCATGATCTCATGCTTCTGCCCCGCCCCTGCTCTGATACAAGGATTTGCAGTGATCAAAGGGAGACTGAGGAAAACGTCAAAAAGAGCTGACGAGTGCAGAATTCCCTGGGTTCATGTATGTTGAGACTTATTTTTTCCCCTTATATGTAGCCTTGATATAACAGACTTGAGTAACAGACTGGCTAGATACAAAACCTAGCAACTTCATTTCACTGGATTTTGTTTTCTTTTAAAGGCTGCTCCACTGTTGGCTTGCCTTTGTAAACTCTGACGCCAGTCTCATTCTCTTGCCTTTGTTAAGTCATGTGGTGGTTTTGTCTAGAGACCTTGAAAGTCTGCTGTCTTTCAAATCTGATAATTTTACTACCATATCTTTCTAGCTGATCATTCTGGGTAATTTTCCCAGGTATGCAGTGAGCTCATTCAATGAAATTGATTTAGGTCTTTTTCTACTTTAGAAACATTTTCTTGTGTTACAGTTTTAAACATTATCTGTTTTAGCATTTTATTTTTCTTTGCCAGAGGCTCCAGTAATATCAATATGATTTTTTTCTTTGCTTTCCTTCCATTTCGACTACTTTCTCTCTTAACTCCTTTTACTTTCTTTTCTATGTCATTTTAATTCTCTTGGTTGTTTTCCTACCTTTCTTCAATATCTATTGTTACATTTTTATTTGAATCTATTCTTCCCTCTGCACCTTTATTTTTCGGTTAATTTTGTCTTTTCTATTTCTTTCCTGTATTTCATCAACTTACTTTTCATTCTTTTCTGTTTTTCTTGTACACTTAAAATTTTAGTTCCTGGAATCCTTATTCATGGTGGTTTTTCATATCTTCAGATGCCTTTTTGAGAATATTCTTTTTGCATATATTTAATTCTTTTACAGCGTTGGCTTACAGTTTTCTTGTGCTTTGTAACTGTTTCTTGGAAGGGAGGGCTTCCTCAATTGATAAGTATAAAATTTCACTTCCTATGCAATGATGCATTCACAAAAATTCATCATGTATTAGGTCACAAAAGCAAACAACCATCATTTTCATAAAGTAGAAATAGTATAAATGATACTCTCCCATCACAATATAATAAAACTAGAAATCACTAACAAAATAAAAACTAGAATGTCACTTTTATCCAGAAAGTTTTAAAGCTCCAACTAAACTCCTGCATGGACAAGGAAATACAGACTGAGATTATAGATTTAAAAATTGCGATTAAAAAAACTACACATATAAATCTATGGGATGCACATAAAACAGTGATCAGAGGAAAATTTATTGCATTGAATACTTTTACCAATAAAAATGAAAGACTGGAAATAAGTGGGAAAATACCCATATCAAAAAAACTAGAAAAAGAACAATAAAATACATCCAAAGAAAGCACAGGAAGGGAGTAATAAAGATTAAAATGGAACATAATGAGACAGAGAACAGAAAAAAAAGAGATCTAATCACTAAATCAAGATCCTGTATTTAAAAAAAGTTATGCAAGTAGAGAAACCACTGCCTAACTTATTAAAGAAGAAGCAAAACTACTAAATGAGAGATGAGAAAGAAGAAATATCCATTTGAGAAAATAATTTAAAAATTGCAAAAGACTACTACTTTTCTGACATCTACGCAAAATTGAAAACTTAGGTAAAATTGATAATTTCCTAGAAAAATATGGATCGCCAAAATTTAGATCATTTGATTTAGGAAGTCTAAACAGATCAATATCCATAAAAGGAATAGAGAAGTTTGTTAATGAACTACCTCACAAAAACGTGCCAGGCCCAGATACTTGCATAGTTCTGAAACTATGTGTGTATTAGGGTTGATCAAACATGTGAATATATTGTAGCTGATGCGTATAGTTTTCTCACTGTTGGAAAAGGGAGTTCAAATAAGCAAAGAGAAAGCTAGAATGAAACTTGCAATTGGAGGTATCAATATGAACGCATGTACTTCGATAGATAGAAATATAGATGATAGATAGATATGTGTGTGCATACATACACATATTTGCTAGTTTGATCTGCTGTGAGAGCCTAAGAGTAAGTGACATTCTTATTAGTGATGAGCACAGCTAGCAGCCAGATCTTGGTTTCTAAATACCGTGCTTTAATAAGCAAACCAGGAACACTTGGTAAAGTGATTGATTTCAGCTGTGCAAGAAAAGTATAAAGTAAGTCTGAATATCTTACAGGGCTAGAAGTTACGAAGTCTAAAAAAGATTAAGGCATGTGAAAGTTCACAGGAGCCAGCATGAAAGAGTACATGAAGGTCAAATCTTCGACAATTTAAACAATAAATAGTATTATTAATGGGGTATAACTCATACAACAAAATAAATATCCATGAATTCATACTGCCATGAATTGAGTAAATGAATGAAATACAAAGTCACCATTTGAGAGGACCATGGTATAATCGTGGCAGGCAGTATCCACCAATGGATACTAAAACCCGTGGATGAATGTTTGAAGAGAAACAAGATGTTAACGTAGTCTCCAAGTATCTCCTCCAAATTTTGATCAGTTACGATGGAAAAAAAATAGTAACTTTAGCAACCTAGCAGACTCACCTTAGCTAAGTGATGAAGGCTCACATTACCAGTAATAAGATATATTGACATCACAAAGTCCCTGTGGTGATGCACTGAGTAGAGTTAAGATAACTTCAATGTCACTTCTGTGGTATTCTTTTCTAAAAGCATAACCTCCATGTAATCATGATATAATACCTGACAGACCCAAATGGAGAGACCTTTTGCAAAATAATTGACCAGTATTCATCAAAAGTGTCAAGGTCATGAAAGACAGGGAAAACTGGGGGAATTGTCACAGATTGGAGGAGACCAAGGAGACACAAGTAGATGCAGTTAGGAATCCCGAATGGGATCCTGTAACAGGAAAATGGGCATTAGGGAAAAACCTGGTGAAATTTAGTTGTGTTGATTCCCCATTCTTTTGATAGTTGTATTGCAGTTCTGGAAGTTGTTAACATTATGGAAAGCTGGGCAGAGGACGTACATCAAGTCTCTGTACTATGCTTGCAACTTCTCTATAAAGTCTAACATTCTTTCAAAATAATAAAAGAGATTAAGTCAGCTTTGCAGATAGATTTATTACGCTTTCTGAAGCCAGCCCACTTTCTAGCAGCCTTCATATTTTACATTGTATTCCCAAGCCTGGTAACTGCCATGGCATGTTGTCAGGAACAGAATGTTTATATCCCTCTAAAACTTGTGTGTTGAAACCCTAATTCCCAATATGATGGTATTTTGAGGTGAAGCCTTTGGGAGATAGCTGGGATTAGACGAGGTCATGAGAGTGGAGCCTCATGAATGGGATTAGTGCCCTTATAAAAGTCAGGAGAGAGCTTGCCTCCCCTCTTTGCTCTCTTCCATGTAAGGTCACAGCAGGAAGGCGGTCGTCGGCAGCCCTGAAGAGGGCTCTCACCAGAACCCGACCATGCTGGCACCCTGACCTTGAACTTCCAGCCTCCAGAACTGTGAGAAATCAATGTCTGTTTTAAGCCACCCAGTCTATGGTGTATTTTTGGTTTAGCAGCCCAAGCTAGCTAAGACACATACGAAGGGTCTACAGAAGATTTTTCACAGTTTCTGATCCATGCAAAGATCACCAATTTTCCATCACTCAATGCTAAAACGAGACTGTATATAATTGAATCTTTGAAGATTCAGGTGACACTTCCAGATTTTGCAGTACCTTCAGGTCATGATTATGGGCACCAGCTGTCACTGTACAGCATGAGAGATACACACAGAAGTGCCAATTAACAGAGATTTCTGGTTGACACCATGCCACAGAAATGAGTTTTTTCCTGATTTAGGCTCAAGTTAATGAGAGTGAAATAAATAACTTGTTCCCCTTTTTTACGAAAGCATAACTCCTAGAGCATCTGATCTTGCTTCTGGGCCTTACACACCTCTGTTGTTCTAAGGCCATGACAAGAATTTGGCTTCATTTGCTAAAGACCTTTTAAGGGTCATTAGCATCAGGATGTGGAGAAGGACACTGAGGTCTTACTATGAGCTGAGTAATCCAAGAGGAGGAAACAGAATCTCAGAGAGAGTGACTGGCCCCCATCCACGCTCAGCTAGTAAATGGACCTTTCACCCAAATCTTCCAGATCCCCAAATCCAAGTTCTTTGCATTATCCCAAGTTGTCTCTAGAATGGGGCACAGAATCATTTGAGGACTTCGCCTGTCTAGACTAGAGGGTGACATTAAAGCAACAGACACCACTCTATACAAATCCTTGAGGAATGCTCTGTACATCGCAGATATGTGACCTACTGCAAACTGTTTCTTTTATCATCTGAAGATTCATATCAATGAGTTTATGACTTGGAAACTGTATTTTGAATTTCATTATAAAGGACCAAATCTCTTTGAAAGGGTTCTAAAATTCTGTGTGTTTTCCTTCCCCTTAGATAAGTTCTGTACTGGCAGTGTGCCCGTAGGCCTTCACTGTCTGATCAGATCTAGAAGATGGTTTGGGCTGAAACCGTCTGCCAAGTGCCCTTTTCCAGTAAGAATATGATGACTTCTTGTAAGTAGTTGGTGATGCCTTGTCATCTTTAGAATTCCTGCTAAAAGGGAATATTTAATGCACCCTGTAAAGAGGCAGTTGTATCATGCCTGACACATACAGCTGTAGTCTAGCCTTGTTGCCTTTACGGAGGCCCAGTAGAGACTATGAGCCATGAGACCAGGGTCCTCTGTCAGCACTGACCTCTCTCTCTAGCTGGTATTTGATTAGAAAGGTTAACAGCAAAGCCGTAGTTAGTTATTGGATTATACAGTCTGGTGAGGCTTACTTTGGAATCGTCAGCCCTGATTTTGACATGCCCCAATGTGTCAGTGGATTTGTCCAGATGGTGTGATAAAGCTATCAAAAGGTTCTCAGAGCAAAATTATTTTATTTTTTAATTGAATTATAGTTGGTTTACAGTATGTTCATCTCTGATGCACAGCATAGTGATTCACTTATACATATATATATATATATTCTTTTTCATTTTAGGTTATTAAAAGATATTGAATGTAGTTCCCTGTGCTATACAGTAAGACCTTGTTGTTTATCTATTTTATATATAGTACTTTGTATCTGCTAATCCTAAGCTCCTAATTTATTCCTCTCCCCTTCCCCCTCTGGTAACCACAAGTTTGTTTTCTATGTCTATGCATCTCTTTTTGTTTTGGAAATAAGTTCATTTCTATCATTTTTTCAGATTCCACATGTAAGTGATATCATATAATATTTGTCTTTGTCTGATGTACTTCACTTAGTATGATAATCTCTAGGTCCATCCATGTTGCTGCAAATGGCATTTTATTCTCTTTTATGGCTGAGTAGTATTCCATTCTGTGTATATAACACACCTTCTTTATCCAGTCATCTGTCAGTGGACATTTGGATTGCTTCCACACCTTGGCTATTGTAAATAGTGCTGTTATGAACACTGAGGTGCATGTATCTTTCCTAATTAGAGTTCCCTCCAGATATATGCCCAGGAGTGGGACTGCTGGATCATAGCAGTTTTTTTGGTTTTTAAAAAAATCTCCATACTGTTTTCCACAGTGGCTGCACCAAACTACATTCCCACAAACAGTGTAGGGTTCCCTTTTTCCCACAGCCTCTCCAGCATTTATCATTTGTGGACTTTTGAATGATGGCCATTCTGACTGGTGTGAGATGATACCTCATTGTAGTTTTGATTTGCGTTTCTCTGATAATTAGTGATATTGAGCATCTTTTTATGTGCCAGTTGGCCATCTGTATGTTTGGAGAAATGTCTATTAAGTTGTCTGCCCATTTTTTGATTGGGTTGTTTTGCTATGAAGCAAAATTAATTTTAATTAGTTTTTTAAACAAAATATAAACCATGAAGTATGACTCTAAAGGAATGGGAAGGATGCCTGTGGAATGTGAGAAACAGAGAATTGCATCTTCAGAATCACTGAGAAATTCTGGCTGCCTGGTGACTTTGGGGAAGTTGCCTAATTCTGGAGGAGGCGAAGGTTGTGTTTGTTTTCGGTGAAGGAGCTGGAGGAATATTTTAAATGGTTCGGCAGACATCTCCAAAGTCTACATTTTACATCTTGTCCTGAAATTCAGTCTTAGTTTGTAATGGCATATATGTTTGAAGGTGCTTTTAACAACAGGAATGTTGATGGAATGTAGAAAGTCTTTGAGCCAAATCCTGCCTTCAGCGTGCACTTAAGTTTCTATAAAAGGAGAGTGGCAACCGTATTTATAGAGCTGAGTGTAAAATTTGAAACCTGCCATACGAAATCAGAGTATTAAAAGCTGGGATATTGAATTTCACTTTTCCGCATGCTGACGTTGACTTTCCTGTGAAGCATCACCAGCTAGTGAGATCTCATTCAGTTGCGTGATTTTTTATTTTTCTCAACTAACCCAAATCCAGAGATACAAATCTGGAGCTTAGGGGGGATCTCATGTAGATTTGTAATATTCCTAAGGGTCTGTGGGATCTTAATCGCTTTCATATTTTATTTATAAAGCAAATGTTCCATGACATTGAAACATTAAATGGATTATACTCAGCCATGTGCAATGTATAATTTTCTAAAATCTCTGATTAATTTAATATGCTTGATTTTCATCCTTTGATATGTGACCTTGGTGTAATTTATAACAAGCTATAAATATTTGAAATACCGTGCAAATGTGGTTTGGGGAATAATATTAACACCTGCCTTATGTGCTAGTTAGGTTGTATTGAGCTCTGAGTGTACATGGGTATGTTTCTGGGATACTATTTGATCTGTGTTCCATCTGAATCGATGTATGTAACGATTGGCTGGATCTAAGGGGTTCTCACTATTTTCTTAGCTTTTCATTCAAAACCAAGTTGAAATTTGGGAATTTTATAGTGGCGTTCCTTCTTTTTTGTACTTTTTAAAAACTGAAGTATACTCAGTTACAATGTGTCAATTTCTGCTGTGCAGCACAATGTTCCAGTCATGCATATACATGCATATATTTGTTTTCATATTCTTTTTCATTAAAGGTCGTTACAAGATACTGAACATAGTTCCCTGTGCTATGTAGAAGAAAATTTTAAAATCTATTTTTATGTATAGCAGCTAACATTTGTAAATCTCAAACTCCCAAATTTATCCCTTCCCACTCCCTTTCTCTGGTAACCATAAGATTGTTTACTATGTGTGCAAGTCTATTTCTGTTTTGTAGATGAGTTCATAGTGTCCTTTTTTTTCCCTTTTTCTTTTTAGATTCTACATGTTAATGATATCTTGTGGTATTTTTCTTTCTCTTTCTGGCTTACTTCACTTAGAATGACATTCTCCAGGGACATCCATGTTGCTGCAAATGTCGTTATGTTGTCGGTTTTTATGGCTGAGTAGTATTCCATTGTATAAATATACCACCTCTTCTTTATCCAGTTATCCATTGATGGGCATTTAGGCTGTTTCCATGTCTTGGCTATTGTAAATAGTGCTGCTTTGAACATTGGGGTGCAGGTGTCATCCTGAAGTAGGGTTCCTTCTGGATATATGCCCAGGAGCGGGATTCCTGGGTCACATGGTAAGTCTATTCCTAGTCTTTTCAGGAATCTCCATACTGTTTTCCACAGCGGCTGCACCAAGCTGCACTCCCGCCAGCCGTGTGGGAGGCCCCCTTCTCTGTGCGTTTTAATTCTCGTCGAAGCAGTACCGCCAGTACTTCCCTTGCTGACTCTCCCCCCGTCTTCCCCGCACTTTCCCAGCTCAACCTGTGCGTTTTAACCAAGACACAGATAACATAACCCCTGTCGAAGCCTGCACCTGGAGACACAGACATAGGATACGGCCCTGCCGACCCACCCTGGGAACAACCATGAGGATTGTTACCCAATCTGAGCCTTCCCAGCTTCGATGGAAAGGCGGCCTCCAGCCCAGGAGAGACTTTTCTCTGAGCTCAGGGGCCCCTCCCACGTGCAGCTCGTCCTTCCAAAGCCAAAGTCATGGAGGGAGTGTAAAGCAGAACACGTGAGAGCTTTTGGCTTTTCCCTGAGCTCTTTGCTGGCTCAGGTGCTGAGTAACCTGAACCTCACTTCCCTCATCTGTAAGCTAGGATGGACTGGTCTAAGAATGAGAGTCTGTGCACGTGGGGCGTGAGTGCTTGGTACACAGTATGGGTGTGTTACTGTCATCACGGATGCTCGTTTCCTCATTGGAAATGCCTTGGTATTGAGTCACGGGTGGTAAAAATGGTCTGTGTTGTGCTGACTTGGTGACTCGTGTTAATGGCCAGTCCACTGAGAGGAACCAGGGTGCCGGACTCCTAGCTCAGGGTTTATTCTACCTGGTCGGGTGCCCTCTGCCCTGTCAGTATTCAGCGTCAGATGATGGCTATGTTTTTATGTATTTCCTCTCCAAACAATGAAGAAACAAAACAGAAAACAACAATCCTGGCAAATGATTCACATCTAGCTGTACTTCCCTTTTCTGTTTTTCCTCTTATTTTGAGGGAACCATAAAAGGTGTGCAGCTGCTGCGCTGGGAGTCTATAAGCGTAGTGATTTATGGAGTCAGCTGGGGGTCGACTTCACCAAGGGAACGTCTGCCTCGTCAATGGCACGTCTAGTGGGTCACGTGCCTGGAGAGGCTGGGGCGTCGATGCGGTCGATTCACCAGGTTTTCCTGCAACTTGGCAGTTGGAGAATGGCATGGGGTTATCTCCACCCCCAGGGAACTGGCCTCAACTGATCAGATCAGCGTTTGCAAAGTCCTGTGTGTTAAGAGTTAGAATAAGATATATTTTTATGTATTTTTAGTCTCCATATAGACAATACACTCCCCTTAAAAGGTAATTCAGGGAGCTTGTTAAATGGGAAATAAAGCTAAGGAGGCAACAACACTTTGAATAAACTGGATTAGTAACACCAAAAGCAGTAACTTATTAAAATAATGTTCTGTAATTCTCATGACTCAGACCCGTGTTTTTCAAATATTATTTTGTCTTCCTAGTGTTTCCAGTGGGAAATAGGAATCAGGCCCATTTATGGACTATATAGCATGACTTTGGGTTAGACAGCTGAAGCTTGGACCTTCAGGGTCAAGTGTACTGGCGGGTAGGGAAGGCCCTGGCTGAGTACTTGTGTGTTAGGCACCGAGGCATTCTCCATGGTGCATTCCTGAGATACAGCTTTCTAATTTATTAAAACTGACAGCAGCTGATGCTCTGAGAGTGTTGTGATTGTGAGAATGTTATTCCTTGGAAGGCGACACTTCCAGGAAAGTATTTGAATTTTGGAAGGTTGCTCTCTTGGGAGATGCTGGCTTGTTACCTGCTGCTTCTGGATCATTCTCCATGTCTTCCTGTCTCATCTGCAATTTGTCGAAATTAAAAAAAAAAAACAAAACAGGTACTGTGGTCTCGTGGTTAGCATAATAAGTCTGTGAAAATGAGAACTCTTATTTATATATCCATTGGCAGCAGCATCAGTTTCCGATGGCTCCTGTGACATCACTGCACTGTTCATGGCTTAAAACAACACACATTTATTTTCTTACGGTTCTGGAGGTCAGAGGTCTAAAGTGGTTTGGCAGGGCCGTGTTCCTTCTGAGGCTCTAGGGGAGAATCCCTTTTCTCGCCTTTCTTTCCCAGTTCCTAGAGGCTGCCTGTGTCTCTTGGCTGTTGGCCCTGCATCACTCTGACCTCTGCTTCCCTTTTCCCCTTTCTCCTTCCTGACTCTGCCTCCCTCTTAGAAGTACCCCAGTGATAACACTGGGCCACCTGCCTAATCCAGGACCATTTCCCTACATCAGGATCCAACCTTCGTTACCTCTACGAAGTCCATTTTGCCACAGAAGGTGACATAATGACAGAGTCCAGGGATTAGGGTGTGGACATTTTTGGGGGGATGTTATCCAGCCAGCCACACAGTGGACTAACCTTTGTGTGCCTCAGATGCCCATCCATCCTCGCATTCCCTTGAGGTTGAGTGAAAGATTTTCCACAAAGTTCTAGAAGCACCCTGGGGGCTAGTTTCTATATGAATAAAAAGTGGTTAACACAATGATATGCTAGTTGAAATCTGAAACACGGGTAACCCGGAAGTCTCTTGTTTCGCCTTATTTTCTTACTTGCCCTTCCATTTGTTATCTGGTGTCTCCCACCACTGTCTCCCACTGACCAAACAATGCAGCAGTTTTGTCCTGTTTATGGTCTCTTCCCCTTTAAGCCATTTTACATCTGACTCCAAGTTCAGCTCAGAGCCCTCCTTGGCACAGATCACTTCTTCCCTAAGCCATCTGATAAAGTCTGAGCTGTTCAGCCTGCGTCGCATACCTTCCACGATCCCCCCCTACCAAAAAAACCTCGGCTTTCCCGAGCTTGCCTTCCTCCTAAACTGGCTCTGTCTTCACACAGGCTCGGGCACTCACTGTGCCCTGAGTGGGCTGGGTGCCATCCTAGCCCTGGGTCTCACGTCGTCTCCATTCCCTGGGCCTCCTTCAGCATCCTTCCATCTTGCAAGGCTCCAGTTTCAACCCCTCCATGAAGCCTTGCTTGCCCACTCCAGCCTTCAAGGATTTTCCCTGCTCTGAGCCCTCCGGTGGTTATAATCTATAGCACTCATTTGACAGTTGTTGGGGGCGTCTAATTTGCTTAATCATCTTTATGTGTCAATCAATAGGTCTTATTTCTCCAGGTAACTATAACCTTGCGATCGGGGCCATCCCTTCCACATTGGCAAGCTCTGCACTCAGCATTTAGCACCCAGTAAGCCTTAAATACATATTCCTTGATAACAGTGTGTGTGAATAGGGATTAGTTTTGCAGGCCTTTTGTTCTGGGATTTATCTTCCTGTGCTATTAATCAGGCACTTTATGCCATTTAAATATGTTGACATTTAATTTCTTAGCTTGCGCGTGGAGGTCCCCTCTGTCTCCTATAGAAAACTATGCACTGGCTCATTTTTAGGACTGCAAAACTATACGAAAGTTCATGTGAGTTCTGTGGTCAGTTAGACAGACACCTCTTATAGTTCTGAGAATAGAGACTTCTAAGCTCCAGTCCGTGTATCCTAGCAGGCTTGTCTAAAGAGATTTCGGATCTTTGGAGATTTTTTCCCCTGCTTCAAGTGTCTGAAACCTCTATGAGCAAAACCCTCTCTTCTTGAGCACTGTTTCTGTAAGCCATAGTCTCTGTAATTTCCTCCAAGGATGCCCCCAGTATGAGGAGGTCAGCTCTCTACTAAAGGTATGGAAAACTCCACACCACTCTCCACCTGTTGCCGCTCTGTTGCTGCCAAACTGAAAAGTCTATGCAGCCGTATTAGCAAACGAGGTGACTTCTTTTTTAAAAAATATTTCTATTGCAGTGTAGTCAGTTTACAATGTGTCAGGTTCTGGTGTACAGCACAGTGAATACATACATGTATTCATTTTAATATTCTTTTTCACAAGTTACTACAAGATATTGAATATAGTTCCCTGTGCTATATAGTATAAACTTGTTGTTTATCTATTTTATGTATATTAATTAGTATCTGAGACTTCTCAAGACAGATGCTGCCTGTGGAGGAAAGACATTTCTGGAGGCTTTCACAGTAAAAAAAAACGGCGAGCTGGCCGTCAGACCTGTCCCAGTTTTGTGGCCTCTTTAAGAGCTGGATTTGTGACTTGGTAATTCACCTTGTGGGAACAGGAAGAAGCTAGGACTGAACATTTAGTACAAGGCAGTTTTCTGTTTAGTAAGAAGACATAACTGTTGTGCACCTATTTAGGATCCTGTTGGTGAAAATTCCCGAGTCATTTGAGGCCCTGGAAAATGTGGCCCTCGTGATATGCTTTTTTTTTTCCTCTAGAATTGGCCCTTGAGAAGGAGAGGGAGGGAAAGGGGACATGGTTGCTCTTCCACAAAAGTTACAAAATAATTGCCGTGCTTGTGTCGAAGCCACCTTTTGAGGCTATAATAATGATCACATCAGCAGTTTTAAGACGGTCTTTCACACCAGTTTCTGAATTGCAGAGGCTCTTTGCCGGACACTCAATGGTGACCAGAAGGACCGTTTGTAGACTTCATTATGGCCTGCCTCCATTTTGCACCCCCTAATATGTGAGGCCATAGAAATCAGAAGCATGAATTCAGCCTTTCATTTATCTTTGCAATTCCCCACTTAACGTTAAATCCTTAATTTTGAAGGCTCAAGTGGCCCATTGTGCTGGCAATCAGCCAATTGCAGTTGCAAAATCTTGAAGGCATCCATAGGGAGGTCTTGGTGGAAATCATCTTAAGAAATGGATCGCTCGTTACGCACTGGGATGCAGGGCTTGGGCGGGGATGGGTGCAAAGAGAATTAAATGGATACAGATGCTGTCCCAGGCAAGAATTGCTGAAGTGATGAAAATGAACATGAAATGGCTTGTCTGAGGATTGACCTTATTCAACTAAGTAAAAGAGACCACTCACCCTAAGCTCTTTACAATAAAAACAGCCAGGGCGCAGTGGGAATGGGGATGTTTAGAGGTGTGCTGCAGCCTTGCCAGCTGTTTGTAAGAGGTCAGCAATGGGGTAGCCTTCCACCCCTCTCCGTCCCACTCAAAACCAAGGCCAGATGTTTGGGCTTGGGTTAAAACCCCAGCACAATTTGGCTCCCAGCTTTGTCTCCCATTACACACCCTCGGGAACCCTGTGCTCTAGTCTCCTGTCTTTACCCAGACTATTCCCTCTCTCTGAAGTGCCTTTCCCTGCATTATGCACCTTAACTCACCTGTCAAGATCTGCCTCACATCCTCATTTCTTCTGAGAAAGTTTTCCAGATCTTTGTAGCCTAAGGTAAAATCTTGGGCTGCCACGTTCCCGCAGCACTTTCTTGGTACTTTGGGCCTGAATTAGAGTGGTTTATGTCTCCTTCATTTGCATATTCTGTAAAACAAAGCCCAGTGCTTTGGTATCAATTCACTGAGTTAATAACAACAACCATATATCCAGTTTAGGGAAAAAATGGCAGAAGAAAATCTGAGCACATTTCTTTAAATAAGATATATAAAGTGTTGGCAGCTCATTAACAACTTAATGGCGAGGCTGGGGACCATCAGAGACAGGGAGCTGAATTGTCAGGATAAACTATCAGTTGGTGATCAATTGGAAATGAAGACAAACCATTCTTAAAACAATAGTCAATGAGAAAGTGGAAATTGACAGATGATAGTTTAATTTACAAACAACTTTGCAAGAGCCCAGTGTCCTACACACCTATGACACTGACAACTACGTTTTGTTTGTTTTTAGCCTGCTATGCTTTTCTGAAACCCTAGGCCTTGTAGAATCAAATGGAAAGCCGAATTGTCCTTTTGACGGAGAATAGAGTCTGTTAATGCCGTGTGTGGATCTGATGCTAGGGGCCAGATTAAACAAATGAGATACAGCAGTCCAGTTTGCAACCCCTCTGAGGACTGATCCTTGCTTGGTAGGGTGAATGGTTTCACCTCATCCTAGCCAGCAGGAGTTGTGGAAGCTGACCTTCGAGTCAGCAGAATCCAGATTTCTCTAGCAGCCCACTTCCTGCACGTTGTCCCTTTGAGTTTATTGAAGTTTCCTCTTATCCTTCCTTCTGGGCAAAGAACTAATCAGTTTTCTTGAATGAATGATTCTATGCAAGAGATCCTAGACATCATTTTCCCCTACTTGCTTTCTTTTTTTAAACAAATTTTTACTGAAGTGTAGTTGACTTACAATGTTAGTTTCAAGTGGACAGCAAAGTGATTCAGTTATACATATACATATGTATATGTATTTTCTTTTGGATCCTTTTCAATTGCATGTTATTACAAGAAATTGAATGTAGTTCTCTGTGCTATACAGTAGGTCCTTGTTATCTATTTTATATATAGTAATGTGTATCTGTTAATCCTCAACCTCTACACTCGCTTTTTTTTATTCCCCCAATGAACGTTCATTTCTGTTAACTAGAGTCATTTTTTTGCTCAGCTCTGAATATTTTGTTGTTAATTCCTGAGTGCCTGCAGCGAGTTTATATGGCCTTTGTCACCCAGCCCAATTCGTGCCTGCCTTTTCCTCCTGTCCTTTCCCTGCTGAGGGAATTCCAGCCCATTTTTGATTAAGGGAGTAAATCCACAGTCCACAGAATAGTGAAATACAAGACACTCTCAGAAGCCAAGGAGAGACCCTCACGAGCTCATACATTGTTGAGTCTCCTTGTCAATGGCTGCCTTGCACATAGGAGGTGTGTGATACATTGGGAAGTCACACTTGATGTCGACAGTGTCATTCTGGACATTTTAAAGTTCAGACAGTTGTCACCCCATTATTGTGGCTCTGCATCATAATCCCAGACAGAAAATTACTGTATGTGAAATTAAAATGGATCGTTTCCGATTTTCCCATCTCTTTTCTTTGTGTGCCTTTAGGGGGCCTTTAAGGACTAGAAGGCAGAATATTATGAAAGCAGATATATTTATTCTACTCATGAGAAGGCTGGATACTCTTGGCATCGCAGCCTGTGAATCATCATGTCGTTCCTCCCTTGAAGGATAAATATGGCATTCATTCCATCCCATTTAGCCCATTATTCTTTTGTATATAAAATAGGCCCAATTAAGATATTCTTGTGTTAATTTCTGCATGCTATGTATGGCTGGAAAGAGTTTAAAAATATCCATCGAAGCAAACATCTCAAAATGCTTCACGCATATTGAACATACCACCCTGGCCCCCCTCACCAAGCGAAGGCAATCACGGAGATTTGTGATTTTTCTCTTTTCCACTTACCTACATTAAGGCTCTGTCTATGCACAATCCAATATTTAGATGAAAACACGTATTTGTAAATATCTGGGGTTTCAACTAAAAATTCCAATTTTCATCCAGATGTCTTTCATTGGAGAGGCCTAGAGTAGGAGTCGAGTCTCTGCACGTGGTAACTCATTCGTGGTTACCCGAGTGCACAAACGGCAAGCGGCAGGCCTGCCTCCTTCGTCTCTTTACGAGGTGTCTAGCTGAAATTGCATGCTGTATCTCCCCCTGGTTGTGCGGCTTCTTTAGACAAAGCGCACTGGGCAAGTGTGGAAGCCGGGCCTCTAACCGTCCTCCCAGCGCTGACTAGCTGTGTGATCTTCGGAGACTCATTTAACTTCTCTAGGGGAACCAAAGGAGCCCAGGGAAGAGTTGAGAGTTGGGACCCCGTTGCATCCCAAAGTTCTGTGAATCCCCTTTGCTCTATGCTGTATATGAAAATGAAGTGTTAATGAGTACTGCTGTGCCAGTGTGCCTTTTGGTAGCCCTTAGCCCGCTTTGAGGTTGTTTTGGCACCTTACAGGTAAGTTGGTAGAGGATACAATAACTAAGAACATGGTTTTCAACATTTGAGGATAAAAGGACGTTTTAAAAGACATTTCCATTTCTTTATGTTGATGCGATTCACAGTCGCCTTACATTTGCTCCTTGTAAAATCTTTCTTGTGTGTACCTTTTTGATAAACTCAGCATGCAAGAACCTCACACAAAATATCTATCCCCAAGATGCCATAATATTTGGTTACTAGAAAGATTAGCTGCCAGTAGAGATTCAATGAAGTTCCTCTGAATTATGATATAAAGCTTTGAATTGCAAAATGTTGCCTTCCATTGAAAGGTTTCTTATGTCGGGGAGAACACAATAAACCTTTAAAGAGAAGTGACATTTCGTGAGAGTATACTGAGTGTATGATACAATGAACACATCTCTCTCTCTCTCTACATATATATATCTATCTCTGTATCTTCAGGTTATAAATAACTCCCAGCTCCAAAAAATATGAAATATATATATATATATATATATATATATATACACACACACACACACACATATATATATATGTATATATTTGGGTTACAACTAATTCTTAGCTTCTAACATATTATATATAGTTTATAGTATTAGAAGAAGCTGAAAAATATTTATAACCTGAATTCTATTTCTCCCATAACTAACTCTTATAAAAAATTCTAAATATTAAACAAAGCTTATTTTCTTAAAGGGCAATTGTAGCTTATAACCTTTGAAATTGAATAAATCTAACTTTCAAAAACTTGTACCTTTTAACTTCTTTATGAACCTTTCCCCACATGACGGTATCAACAGAAATTGGTAAAAGGTAGATTTTAAAAGAGGGCCTCATTTTAGCTGGCAGGGTTTATTTCACATGCTTATAATTTTATTAATGAAGAAAACAAATGGACCAAACCAGTGGATTATGCTATTGGAAGACTGGGGCCAGTCATATACAGGAAGGGCAGGGTCAGTGGCACCTGGGGGTGGGTCCCTCTGTGACAGGGCGGGTGGGGCACTAGGATCACCTTGGGGGGCTGGATCAATGGTTCCCTGAGGTCAATCCCTGGGCACCTACCTCATGTCCCCCATTCCTCCAGCTTGGGCCTCAGTCGTGGCCGGACTCCTTGGGCCCAGATCTCGGCCTGGCCAGTGGATGTCCCTCGTCCTCTACTCTGCGGTGCCTTTCATGGGGTCCTCTGGGGAGAGGGTGTCCCTGACCCCTGCCTTCCCTCCCACCGGAGGCCAGGCCTAGACGGCAGGGGTCTGCAGAGCAGGTCTGTGGTGGGCCCTACTGCAGGGAAGGGCGGAGGCAACCTTGGGGTGTCCCTGTGTGCCCGAGGGGTGGGGTGGGCGTGCTAGGGACCAGTGGGGTGTTGGGTCTCTGTCTGTTGAGCAGGGGGTGTGGGTGTCCTGGGGGGAGGAGGGGAGGGGGTCTGAGCTGGCCAGTGTGGTCAGAATGTGGTCAGTGCTGCTGGGGCTTTGACGAGTGGGGACCAAGCTGGTGTCCACAGAGGGTTCATGAGACCCAGTTCCAGGCTCTGGTCTGGCCCCGGGCGGGTACCCCGTTGAGGACCCAGTGAGCAAGGCTGGCTTGTGTGCACTTGTGTGGTTGTGCCCTTGTGTGCAGTTGCACAGGCACATGCGTGTGCGTGAATTTGCAGGTGGATGAGGGGTGTGCAGGCTGGTGTGCTCCATGAGAGGGCTTGTTTCCTGTGGGCCTGGGTGAGTGTCCCCTCGAGGTTACAGGTCTGGCCCCGAGCACCTCGCCTGCGGGAAGGTGGGGCCTGATCTCCGTGTGTCCTGGGAGCAGGAGGCCTGTGCCCCCATCGCCGGCCAGGCGTGGCTCCCATGTTGACAGGGTGTCAGCACGTGGACCCTCGAGGCCCCGGGGATGGGAACTGCGGGGACAAGGACCTGCCACTGTCCCACAGTTGGGCTTGGACAGAGGTGGGAAGAACCGTGCACTCATTTCCGTGAGGGTCCCTGGGAGGCTCTACCAGTCCCCTCTACGCACTCCAGCCTGAGTAGGTGCTGGCCGGACCCTGGACCCTGGGGAGCGGCTGCCTCTAGCAGAGCCCCCTCTCTGGCCTTGGGCTGCTGCCTGCCTCCGTTGGCACCAAGTTTGTCCTCAGAGCCTGGCCTGCCCCCGCCTCCCGCAGGCCCGGCGGGCGCCGGAGCTCTGCACGGAAAGAACCATGACAGTGTTGCAGGGCCCCAGGGAGGTACTGGGTGTTTTATTTCATGCTGGCCCCGGAGGTATGTACACAGGGGTGGGGCTCAGGCATCCACGTGGGACCCTGAGAGCCTCGGGGATGGGGGATCGCTTGGGTGCCGGGGTGAGGCTCATTTACCCGGAGACTGGGAGATGGATTTCTGGGTGGAGTGATTGTGTAGAGCCTCGTGCATCGCCACACAGGTGAAGACTTCTCCCCGCTGCCACGTGTTCTTTCCCACCGAGAGCTTGCTGTGGAGGAAGCAGGTCCCGGCGTTGTCCGGCTGGGGCAGCGTGGTGGCGTAGGCGCCCTCTGCCTCCGGCCGCCCGTTCCTCTGCCACTCAGCGTTGATGTCAGGTGGGTAGAAGCCTTTGATCAGGCAGGTTACGCTCACAGTGTCCTTGGCCAGGTCTTCCTGGTGTGGGGCCAGGGTGTACACCTGCGGCTCCCGGGCCTGCCCTGTGGGGACAGGTGTGTCTGCGAGCATGACGGTCACTCTGAGCAGCCCCAAAGGACCCTCCCGTGCCCGTTGTCCATCCCACCTTTGGCCTTGGAGATGGTCCTCTCGATGGGGGCCAGGAGAGCTTTGTTGTTGACCTTGCAATTGAACTCCTTCCCCGTCAGCCAGTCCTGGTGCTGGATGGGCAGGACGCTGACCACGCGGTACATGCTGTTGAACTGTTCCTCCTTTGGCTTTGTCTCAGCCGTGTGTACCTCTGTGTCATCCACGGACCAGCTGAACTCGATCTCAGGGTCTTCCTTACCCACGTCCACCAGAAGGCACGTGACCTCAGGTGTTCGGGTGCTGGAGAGGACGTCCTTGGGTTTCGGGGGGAAGATGAAGACTGTGGGCCCTCCAAGGAGCTCAGGGGCTGGTGGGGGAAACAAGATGTGGGTCAGCACCTGGACGGGCCTCCTGTAGGGCACATGTTGCCCTCATCAGGCGGGGCCTGGTGTCTGGTCACTTCCTTGCGATGGAGGGTGTAGCCTGGCTCCCTTACCTGGGCATTTGGGACACTGGGAGCTGTGGTCTTTGCTGTGGAGCGCTGCAGAGAGAGCAGATGGGGGGTTACTGTGGGCGGGAGATGGCCCTGGGTGGAGTTTAGGTCAGGGACAGGTTGTGGAAGGTGCAGATCGGCACCAGTTCTGTGGGTTAGAGTTGTCCAGCCTGTGACCACCTTGAACCTGGTGGAAATACCCAGAGGACCCCTCACATAGCCTGGGAGGCCTTCAGGTGAGGAGACCGCATCTCCTCTGATACCCTGGGCAGAGGTCGCCATCCTGGCATGTGGTTCGAGCCGGGAGGAGGGCTGACCTCAGTCCTGTCTGGGAGTGGACGCCCTCCCTGAGGCCTGTCCTCTTGCCTACACGCTTGTCCGCCTTGGTGCTGCTGGCCGGGTGGGCTACGTTGCAGATGAAGGTCTTGCCGGCCGAGCTGCTGGCGGGCATCGTCGCCAAGCTGCTGAGGGAGTAGAGCCCCGAGGACATGAGAATGGACGGGAAGTGTGGATGCCGCTGGACAGGGCGCCCGAGTTCCAGGTCACCGTCACCAGCTCAGGGATGTAGCCCCAGACCAGGCAGCCGAAGGGCACCGTGGAGCCAGGCGTGTCCCCACATCCAGCAGTCGGAGGATAAACCGAAGTGGCCTTGCTGGAGGCCTGCAAGAAAGCAGGCCGTGTGACCATCGGGGCTTCACCCCTGGGAGGGTCCGGGCAGGGTGTCACGTGCCCAGGTCTGGGCACCCCTGAGCCCAGCACCCACGTGCTTCCAGAATGTCTGCAAACCAGCTGGCCGGCAGGGCCCTCACCACCTTGGGCCTCGTGCCTCTGCAGCTGTGGGTCAGAGCTGGGTGATCACCTGGGTGACAGCCCCCCAGGTCCCTAACCTCCTGCAAGTGCCTGGCCTGACTGAGCCCTGTGTCTGAGTCCTGACCAGTGCTGCCTGCTCCCTGCCAGCGTCCGCTGGTCCCCTGAGCTCACCGTCCTGCTGCCCCAGCCCGGCCCTGCCATGGGTGAGCGGGTCTGTCCTTTGCGTGGTGGGCCTCCACCACCCAGAAGCCTGCTCGTGGCCCCTTGCCTGGCCTGCTGTTTGCCCTCCGGGCCCGTGTCTTCTGGGTCAGCTCTGCAGCCAGAGCACCTGGGCCCTGGCCCCCCCAGACTCTGTCCCTGCAGGCCTCCTCCTTGGCCCCCCCCTTTAATCCCTGTGGCCTCAGCCCGGCTGCGAGTCTGTGCCTTGGGGAGCTCCGGTCCCTCTTCTGGACCTCCAGCTGCAGCCCCTCGGCTCACTTCCCCCTCCCACCAGGGCCTCTGACCCCACCCCAGCTCGTGGCTCTCAGGTCCCTGCTTTCCTTCTGCCCTTGTCCTTCCTCAGTCCAGCTCATCCCTCAGCACAGTTTGGGGCCCCACACTGCCCCCACCTTCCTCGCCTGTTCGGTGCCAGCAGCCCGGGCACATCGCTGGCTGGGCCTGTCTCCTCTCACCCTGACCCATCTGCTCTGCTCCGGCTGGTAGCCCAGCTCAGGCCCTGAACGGGCCCCACGCTTTCCTTCCCTCTGCAGGGTCCAGGGTCTGTTTCACCCCACCAGGCTATGGCACGTCAACCCCTCCTTTCCCAGCCCGCCACGGGCCCTTGAGCCCAAGAACTGGGGCCCATTGGGTCCCCTCAGGGGTGACCCCTCTCCTTCATTCCCACAGAAGTCCCTCTCTCCACCCCAGGACGCCATCCGGCCAGCCCCTCAGGGGCTCAAGGGTTCTGCTGTCCCAGGAGCCCTCAGCTGGGCCTGCTCAGCTACTCAGACCTTAGCTCAAACTCTCTGCCATGTCCCTGGGCTCCTGCGGCAGCCCCCTGCTCACCTCCACAAGGTCTATGTGCTTTCTCTGACCCCCTGCGGCAGCCCCCTGCCCTCCTGGTGCAGCCCCCTGCTCACCTACACCCTCTCTGACCCTTGACCCCTGGAGCCACAGCCCCTCTGGCCAGCCCCAGAGCCCTCAGCCTAGTTCAGATCCAGTGCGGGAATTTCTTTCCCAGGACTGGCTTTGCTCTTTGGATTTCCTGGGTCAGCTGCTTGCCCTCCCAGCCCCTTGTCCACCTGCACAAGCCCTACCTGCTTCCTGGAGATGCTGGAGCGGCCGCCCTGCCCTCCCGGCCCCTGCTCACCCGCACATGCTCTACTTGCTTTCTCCATGTTCCTGAGAAGCCCCCTGCCTTCCTGGTCTTCAGTCGCCTGCTCACCTGTGGCCTCCCTGAGCCTTGTCCCTGGGGTGCTGGCCCTTAGCAGCCCGTGCCTTCTGACCTGCCGCAGGTCACCCCCCTCGTTCCGCTCTGCTCCTGGGCCCTTCTCCCTGGAGCTGCTAGGTGCCCCTCCCTTTCTGGGCAGCTGTCCCCTGGCAGAGTCTCTGTCCCACCCTGGTCCCCTCCCAGCAGAGCTCCTGGCCCTTGGGTACCTTAAGCCTCTTCTTTGCTCCCTGAGCCCCCAGAAGTCTCCCCTGTTCCTTAGTTCCCTCCGGGTGCTGGTCTGCGTCTCTGCACCCACCTGCTCCCAGCTCCTAGTCCTGACCTGCGCCCTGGCTCCCATTGCCCCTCCTGTAGCCAGTGGAGCTGGTGTGCAGCCCCTGTACTGCCAGCTCCAAGCTCTTGGGAACCCAGGCCAGCCCTGTGTCTCTGGCACAACTAGCCCAGTGCAGCCCGGGGCAGGTTTCTGCCCACTGATCAGGACACGCTCCCTGAAGGCCTGGCAGCCCAGCTCAGCTCAGTTGGCCTCTGATGCACCAGCTCTGTTGGAGAGGGCGAGCCCCTGCCAGGGCTCCCTCATCCTTGTGCTGGGTGGGCAGCACGACCCCTGGGCAGCTTGCCTTCCCCCGTGCTGGCTCAGGTGCTCCTGGACCCTCTGTGGGGTCCTGTCCCTGAGGTGGGGTCTCCCCTACATTTCCCCCCTGCACTATGTCTGTCCCTGTCCCTCCTAGACTCTCTGTGGTGTCCCTGAGGAGGGGTCTCCCCTTCATTGCCACCCTGCACTCTGTCTGTCCCTGTCCTCCAGGACCATCTGTGGGGTCCCGACCCTGAGGTGGTTCTCGACATCATTGCCCCCTGCACTCTGTCTGTCCCTGTCCTCCTGGAACCTCTGTGGGGTCCCGTCCCTTAGGTGGGGGTCTCCCTTTCATTTCCGCCCTGCAGTGTATGTCCCTGTCCATCCTGGACATTCTTTGGGGTCTCTGAGGCCTGGAACCTGGGTCAGAACACACCAGACCCCACCTCAGGAATGGGACCCGACAAAGGTTCCAGGAGGGACAGGGACAGACAGAGTTCAGGGGGGCAATGAAGGGGAGACCCCACCTCAGGGACCCCACAGAGTGTCCAGAAGGGACAGGGACAGACAGAGTGCAGGGGGGCAATGAAAGGGAGACCCCAACTCAGGGACAGGACTCCACAGAGTGTACAGGAGGTGCAGGGACTTAGTGCAGGGGGTAATCAAAGGGAGACACCCACCTCAGGGATGGGACTCCAAGAGGGTCCAGGAGGGACAGGGACAGACAGAGTGCAGGGGGGTAATGAAGGGGAGACCCCAACTCAGGGACAGGGCCCCAGAGATGTTTGTACATCTTTAAGCAGAGGAAAGATAATGGCCACGTATGATTTCAGGCAAGACTACTGATTTGCAGTCTCTTCAGGAAATTGTAGTGTTTCCGAGGACAATATTCCTAGTCAAAATAGATTAAGCCTGAAGCCAAAGTGATGACCACAGTCAAAGCTAATGATACTGTATGTTTAGTTGGAAACAACTGGAGGAAAAATAAGTTATCATAGCAGACAGTTGACCCTATAATCCCTCTTTATTCTCTGGACCTTATCAGCAGTGGGATGGAAAAAAATAAAGTTTTCTGAGTCCATTGTATCTGTAGATAGGGCAGAAAAGCACTTCACTATGGTGAAATGGAGTTTAGGGTAGGAGGAGATGTGTTTTAGTGGAATACTTGCTCTTACCCACCCAGTTTCAGATTTTTAAAGACTGCAAGGCAATCCTACACCATTGTCCTAGATACAGAAAGAGGATGGTGTCTGCTCACTGGTAGCCACAGACATAGCAGCTTGACAGAGGAGCCAGGAGAGAAAGGCTTCTCTAATAAATATGAGGAACTGTTAAGATTATTAGACCACCAGCAGTTCCACTTCTGGGTATATACCCACAAGAACTGTAAGAAGAAACATAAAGAGGTATTTGAACACCCATGTTCATAGCATTTATTCTCCACAATGTCCCCATGAGTGTGAGCACTACGGGTATACTCTTTTGAGATTTAGCCAAATTAACCACTGGGTTTAGCCATGGAACCTGTGAGTGCCAAAAGAGCTAGAATTTGAACTCAGGATGTCTGATGAGCCCACTGGTTCTCAAACACTGGTGTACATGAGAATCACCTGGAGGGCTCATTAAGCCGTAGATTGCTGGGTTCCACCTTCAGAGTTTCACTGGCTCTGGGGTGGGGCCCAAAGATTTGCATTTCTAACAAGTTCACAGATAATACTCATGTTGATGATCGGGTACCCACTTTGAGAATCAGTGTAGTAGCCTCCCTGTCTTCTTATGCACTACAAGATAACAGTAGAAGGAATTGCTCTGTCCAAAAGGAATCCAGGGGAATGACACAGGGTAAGTGATGTGTTGGAAGAAGCAGGTTGGGGAGGGGGATAAGGAGCAGAGTTCACTACCCTTTTTCAGCTGTATTGCCCTCTCTGCTATAATACAGGGGCAGCTGCTAATGTCCATGAGTAAGATGTGAGTTTTGAGGTGTGTTTCCCTGGAAGGAAGGGACAAAGACTGAGAGTCATGTGTTCTCATGAGTCTCCTCCCTCCAGTCTATCTAAATATTCTATATCCTTCAAGCTTAAGATGAAATCCCATCTAAGGTTGATCTCTTGGTTTTCACAACCCAGATTGTTCTTAGACTCAGTGTTACACAGGTTAGAAATGACTAATCTCTAATTGATTTATGTGTTTTTTATTTCTTCTCTGGTTAGTTTAAAAGTTTTTTGAGGTCAACGATAGTGGCTTATGGTTTTAGCCACGAGGACTTCCAGTGTAGCTAAAACAGTCTTGGACTAGCTGTATAATCGATGATTATTGAAAAAATTGGTTCAGTTAGTTAGAGATTACCATTACATCAAAACTAATAAAAATTAGAATAAGTATATATGAATATAATGAAGATATTGCAGAATGCTAAATGTTGGTTAGATGCTGGCCATCCTGCTGTTAGTCCCAGTGATGACTTTGGAGGAAACAGAGGCACCCCTGTTCAAGACACCTAACTGGCATCCATCCAAATCTAAGAAGCATACATGGGAATGGTGAACCCTGGAGTTGTGCAGTATACACCTTTGCACAGTTCTAAGACATGGCCCTACGTATGGGGTGGATCATATAGGTTCACTGCTCCATTCCAAGGCAGGTGGTGGTCTTAATAAATGTTAGTCCTAACAGCTCTCCCATATGTGGTACATATATGTATACCTGGATACACAACTCTATAATTTTCTAATCCTTGGTCTTTATCCTCCATTGCATTTATTAATCAGTGCCCCAAGGGTAAAGACCATGTCTTATCTTTGTACCCCTCGTGTCTAGGGAAGTCTACTGCATGTCATAGGCCCTGACAATAACTGTTTGTTGAATAAAGTAATAAGTGAACAAACATAAATGGTCATTGTCAGGTGATTTGAAGTTCTAGATATGATTATATAGTAAAATGCTTTGAAATTGCTTGAAGATATAGCAAGGTGATAGGCAAGTTCGAGGGATAAAAGGTTAATGGTGCCATCTGAGTTTTGGTAGTCTTCCTTTGCAGAGTCCTACAGTTTTCTTAGCATTCTCATCAGTGATCCAGACAGCAGACGAATGGTGTTTCCTCCTCTTCCACTTGAGAAAATTGCCCTTATCCCAGTTACATAAATTTCACAATTTTGAGTTTTTTCCTTGATGATTTTCCCAGATTGGGACACCTGTTCTTCAAACAATTGTGATGTTCATGTTGAAGGTCTTTATGGGATTATTCCATCTGAGAAATTACTATGAAAATGTAATAACAAAGCTCCTAAGTGCCTTATTCTCTTGACCATACTCCTTCATTTGACTTCCTAAAAATTCCTACTTTCCCTTGGCCTTTGTGGTAGCCATCAGTGCTGGCACCAGGTTTTGTCAGTATCTATCCCCCCATACCAGCATATGGCCCTGGAAGTTAGGCGGGCCATGTGGCTTGCTCTGGCCAATGAAATGTGAGTAGGAGGGACATGAGTCACTTCTAGGTGGAAGCTTTAAGAGCCAGTGTGTGTTTCCCTACTGTATCCTCCCCATTGTGCCGATGATGGGTCAGACTGAAGCCTCGATCTGCTCAAGATCTCCAAGTAATTTCTGTGAGTAATATATCCACATTTATTATTAATGAGAAGTCAAAATGATCAGAGGAAATGTTTCTTCGAAGTGCCTTGGCGAAATAACTGGCTTAGAGTGTATGTTTCAACTTCCCCCCTATTCTCTGAAGACGTTACTTCATAGTGCATTATGATCTGTGGGAGCAAGGGCGGCTTCAAAGGCCTGTGCAGGGTCAGCAGTCCTTCCCTAGAGTAAACATAAGTCTACTATGTCTTTGATTCGTGCCCTTCACAGCCATCAGTCCCTGTCATTGTTAGAGACCCTAGACTCACAGTCAGAATTACAAGCTTTGCTCAGATGAAAGGCTCTTATTCCTCAATCCAAACAGTTATCTGAGAGTTGTCTCTGTTCCCTAGTCCTTCTTAGCTAGGTTATCCTTTGTCTCTCTTTTATTCTTGATTTTTCCGCATTAGCTCCCTGCACAGAGGCCCATTGTTATCTTTTATTTACCCATATCCAGAGCTGGGCTGTGGTGGATACCCCAAAAGTACGGTGACTGGCTAACCATTGGACTTTGTGGCTACTGATCTTGCCTTGTCCCCTTGGCTTTGGAGCCAGGACTAAGCTTGGACAAAGTATAAGTTGGTTAACTTTGTTCTCAGATCCACACACCCCTCTTCATGCTTGGGTGACAACGCTGCATTAGGCTACTGGGGATTGAATCTTGCGCTATATTTACTAGCTGTATGACCTTGGGTAGATGGCCTAAAATCTCTGAACTTCAGTTTCCTGAAGCGCGCTGGTCACAACAGAGCATGCACAACTCGGCATGGCTCTGTCTTCTCTACTTGCTGATGTGTGTAGAACAGCTCTTCTGAAATAATAAACACTTCATTTCTTTGTGAAAACAAAGTTTTTAAAAGGATATCAGCGGGTGCCAGTGATACGAATAAAGGAAAAGTAATGAGCTCTAAGATGGTGATGGTTCTTAGAAAATCGTCTGAAATTTGGAATAAGTGGAAAGTGGAACATTCACCTGGGCAATGCCCAATACCGATGAAGGAACTAGTCCACTACACACACTCTGTGGAGAAAGGAAAACGTGATTTGTGAAATTGTTTTAGTAAAGATTCCAGCTAGCACAAAAATTGCTTACCAAGTGAGACATCAAACTGTAGTGAAAGCTGGAAACGCAAAAGTGCTGTGAGACTGCGCAGGGAGTGTGAGTCTCGATGGAACGGGGATGTGGGAGAGAGCGAGGGGCCTGTCTGAACGTTTATATTCACAGACTGAGGGATTTGTGTAAGGTGTCAGGAATGCGCCTGTCCAAAGACAAGGGTCAGTTTTGCTCTGCTGGCTTGTGTTGGCCTCTGCATTTGTCGATGGCCTGCTTGAGGGAAGGATTCTGTATTCATTACTGCTCTCTCTCCAAACGAGCCCAGTGCCTGGCACGTGGTAGATGTTGAGTGTTGAGTGAGTATTCAGGGAGTGAGTCACTGAGTGGATCCATCTCAGAAAACAGGTTCTGAGAACCAAACAGACAGCAGATAGGAAGTTTGTGGTCAATTATAACCGCAGAGTTTCTTCCTAGGAACAGGGTGGGTGGGGGCATCTGGACTAAGGAAGCCCTCCCTGAGGCATTCCAGCTGGGAAGTTTGGAGTTCTGTAGGGACCCTGAATCCAGCATTGCAAAGGCTTACTTGTTCCATTGGTGAAGATGCGGGAGAAGGTAGATTAGAGACCCCTGGCTGAGCCAACCAGAAGGTTGGAGGACAGCCACAGCTTTGTGGGAAGCATGGAGGCAAACTGGTGCCCAACCCTCTGAGGCCTCAGAGGGGAACTCCCCCTGCCTTGGGGATTAAGTTCTCTGCATTTAGAACACATTGAAAAATCCTTGGGTCCGGTACACAAGCCTCTTACCTAGATATGACGGTGATGACTTATTGAGCACTTCCATTATGCTAAGTGTTTTATTTACCTCACCAATTTAATTCTCACAATAACCCCAAAGGTGGGTACCCTTATTCTCATATTAAAGATGAGAACTGAGGGTTAGTAAGATTAAGCAACCACTATACCATAGATCAGAGATTCAAATCCATGCTGTATGACTGCAAAGTCACATGCCATCAACCACTAAGAAAAATTCCTAACTTTATTTTTAGGTTAGGGTGTGTGAGTGTGTGTGTAAATACAAAACATCCTCCTTCATTTTATGGTTCTCATACAAATATTTGCTTCTATAACTCCTTAGGCATACCTGTAAATTTTTAGGGCTAGGAAGTTAGTTCCCAGAACAGAGAGGCTTTATCATGGCTCCCATGATTTCTGCCTCCTGCTGTTCATATAATCCCTCCCCCTTGAGTGTAGGTAGGACCTGAGACTTGCTTCTAACCAATGGACCATGGCAAAGAGGATGGAGTGTCACTCGTGACTGTGTTGGGTTATTAAGTCCATCTTCCCAGTAGACTCACACCAAGGTCTCTTACTCTCCCTCTTGCTGACTTTGAAGAAGCAAATTGCCATGAATCCTACAGTAGCAAGGAGATAAACTCAACAGCCTGAGGGAATTTGGAAGCAGATCTGTTTTCAGGCAAGCCTCTGATGAGAACTCAGCCTTGGCCAATATCTTGACTGCAGCCTCATGAGATCCTGAGCAGAGGACCCAGCTCAGCTGTGTCCAGACTCCTGACTCACAGGAACTATGAAATAATAAATGTGTGTTGTTTTAAGTCACTAAGTTTGTGTTAATTTGATACACAGCACAGAACACTAACACAGAGGTCCTTGCTTGGGGGGAAAAAAAAACCCTGCTATTGGATGAGTAGGCAGACATGTACATAGGGTTCAGAGGATGATGCAAGCCATTCTTGGGCTTTTTCCATTGAAGGAAATCAATCCATAAGAATCCTTTTCAGTGGGCAACAGGGACCTTTGTATCTCTTCTGCCTCCTTTTGTTCTCTGCTGGCCCTCTCCTTCTCAGCAGGCCCTCTGGAGACCTACCTCTCAAACTCACAGTAGAGCTGGGCAGTGGAGGGAGGGTTCAAGTCTCTTCCATTCTGCCCACTGGAGGGTCATAAAAGAAAATGGCTTACCTGGTGCGGCCTCAGGTGGAGCAGCTACAGGAGGAACATCTTTCTCTCACAGATATTAATCACTTCTAACCATGCATTTCTCTGCATTTTTATACCAGGAGATTCTCTTTCCCTCTTCCCTGTTACCAAAGACCCCTTTCTATTATTTTAGTATAAACCAGAGTCCAAAAGAGTTGTGAGTTAATTCCCTCACCCCCAGGGGAAAGAAGAAAATTCCATCAGGCCTCCCCTCTTATCTGAAAGGAAAAAAAAAAAGGTTTATATTACTGAGAACAGGCAAATTGTAGGTTAAAGGCTAAATTCTTTTAGCTATAATGTAATAATAAAGCTTCTTTTTTTTTTTAAAGATCAAACAAAGCCTGTGCTTAAACCAGTTGCAGGTGCAAACACAATCACCATCCCTCTTGCTGTGGCAAGTTTGTGCTGGCTGAAGTCTGAGGGATTCTAAGACTGAACCGTGCAGGGGTTTGGGTGGAGGGATGATCATGAGCAGAGAGGCCAGTTGACCTATTTGACCTATTGACTGCCTACAAATTCCCTCCCTGCAAGCGAAACAATGGTGCCACCGACATTCCTCCCTCTGCTCAGTGAAGGGGCGAGGGGAAGAGTATGTATTTTGCCTGCTTTGTTGCAAGGAGGAAAGGGAGGGTTACTCTGTCCTAGATAAGGAGGCAAAGGTGGCATTCCTATATTTTTGTTGGATCTCTTTGCATGGACAACCTCACCTGTCAAAACATGATGAAAAATGCAATTGGAACAAAGAAGAAAGAGGCAGGAACCAGTGAGAAGATGGGTTGAACCAATCCAGGCCTTAAAACACCATCTGTAATTTTGTTTTATAGCTGCTGACCTTACCATTTTGGGCTAAATTGTGTTTGTGAGTGTGGGTGTGTGTTCATATATCTATTTTTATGGCTAACTAAGGAATCATTATATCTAGGCCAATAGATACTCTAACATACTGTCCTGTGTTCTAAATGAGTAACTTCTAGACAGTGAGGATCAGACATATTAACTTGCTTTCTGTAATATTTTTTGCCTCCTGACTATGTATCTAATATTTCTCAGCTTTTTTTTTTAAGCTTTTGTTTTGTAAACAAAGTGCTTTCACAGAGTTACCTCATTTGGTGATGTGAACATTTGCTCATCCTCGTCTTCTCTAAGGATCCCTCAGAACTACTTCTCTTAACTTCCAGGTTCAGTCCAACACCATTGGGTCCCTCAGAATTGCATGATGTCCAAGCCTGTCCATCCCTCGGGCTTTGCTCTCTGATTGGATTCCAAGTTCTCCCCACTCCCAGCACTTCTAGGATTCTGCAGCTGCCCTCCTGCCCATCACTCTGTGATCAGCTAATGCAACATTTTCTCCAAGTATTTCCTTACCCTGCTTGCCTTAACAGAGACCCAGAAGTCTCCTGAAGACATTTCTTCCCCTGCGGCCTCTTGGAGGGATAGCATAGTTTTCTGTGTCATTTATTTTCTTTTTTCTTTCTCATGTCCACTTGTACCTTAAGTTTGAGAAGTAGAAAAAGCATCCCCCTGGCTCCTTATTGGTGACTGCAAAGCATTTCTCTCCCTCCTTCCTGAAACTGCTCTCTCTTGCCCCTTCCTCCCACCTTGGACCTGTCATTTCCTTGACTTATTCTTATTACTGTTCATTGAAAGGAATTTACTTGAGCCCCTGACCTATGCACTTCCTCTCCACCCACTCCCACTGTCTTCCTGTGACCTCAGCTCTCACAGGTGACTTTCTCTATACCCAGGTCGTTAACTCCCTCATCCCCCTCCACTCAGCTCAGCTACCCACCCTCTTGGCATCCCCTGAACCTTTTATTCACATCACCGGGAACTGCTTCCTTTCTGTAATCTCCAACCACTACCTCCTTTTTAGTAATCAGCTGACTTGCTTTGTAGCTACACTTATTTTACCTTAGCAGTAAAATCTACCATTTAGAAAGAATTATCCATAAGCTTCCCCTCATCTCCATTTTCTTCCTCATCCATCACAGAGTTCATATTCATCGACATTCATCACATTCATCCCTTAAAAATAGTCTTGGCTCATTGGCCATTCATGGTCAAAAGTAAACCTTCACCTAAACCTCATACCTTATACAAAAATTAACTCAAAATGGACCATGGATTTAAATGTAAAATGTAAGCCTGTGAAACCTTTAGAAGATGACATAGAAGAGAGTCTTTGGGACATAGGACTTGATGAAGAGTTCTTCAATACATTACCAAAAGCACAATCCATAAAAGAAGAAATAGAAAAACCAGACTTCATCAGAATTTAAACGTTTTGCTCTGCAAAAGGCCATGTTGAGGATGAAAAGACAAATTAAAGCCTGGGAGAAATGCTTGCAAATCACATAATCTAACAAAGGACTAATATTTAGAATATATATGTAACTCTCAAGCTCAATATTAAAAAAATTCCAACTTGAAAATTCGCAAAAAAAAAAATGATTTTTTACCAGAGAGGATATATGGATGGTAAATACGCATTTGAAAATATGTTCAACATTGTAAGCCAGTAAGGGAAATGTAAATTAAGACCATCACTTATCTAATACACGTATTAAAACAGCTAAAATAAAAAATAGTGACAACTGGGGGAGCATATAGCTCAGGGGGAGGGTGCATGTCTAGCATGCACAAGGTCCTGGGTTCAATCCCCAGTACCTTAAAAATAAATAAGTAAATAAACCTAATTACCTCCTCTCCAAAAAAAATTAAAATTAAATTAAAAAAATAGTGACAACATACTGATATAAATAGTTGAATAAATAAATAAATGGAAGAGAATAAATGAATCTCCTATCCAGAAATCCAAATAATTTCTGTAGGTACTCCACCCTGTAGAAGGTGGTACACGTAAGTGTGGGCTGCACGTGGTGACTTCCTCCCAAACAGCACATTGTGGAAAGGAGGGGCTGTGGGACAATCATCTTGCAACAGGGAAAATAACAAACACAACCTCAGCCAGATGATTAAGGTTGATGTTTACAGGGATAAAGTTATGTTGATAGTATGTACCCTTGATAGGATGTGTGGTCTTTACCTGTATGGTCTTCTTGCCCAAATACTATAACACCAGTCTAAGCATGAGAAAATATCAAGAAATCAAGTAAATGTTTAACAGAGCGTTGAGGCTAGCATTTCTATCCCTAAAACCAGTGCTTTTTCTCCATTGCTTAGCTTACAAATGGAAAGGTGCTTTATGGTGGATGTGAACTCAACCTACAACCACACTTACCCTCAGGCTGCTTTGGACCACGTGACATTCAGAGATTCAAAGACTAAATAACCCACAGCAGTGGTACCCAACACTGGTCAGGCACAGAGTTTTTACTTGCCTTTAGAACCCCAAGTGTAGAAATGTCTAGCTTCCCTCTGTAAGGTAGGGAGGGCTGTAACAGTTTTGTCTGAAGAGTAGGAGCAGCGACTGGGGAGTGCTCTTGGCTTACTTCCTATGGCCCAGGCACTCAACTAGTCTTCCTACCTGCCCATTGTGGGCAAGGTGAAAGAAAGGGCTTAGGAACGTGGGAGCTGTTGTTCCTTAGCATCTTGGTTTGCCTGGACTATTTCAAACTAATTGAAATAGTTTTAAGACTGTTGATTTCATTTTTGCTCATATCAAAGTGAAATGGAATTTTTGACAGTGGTAGTGATAAAAATGATACACCAAAACAAGTTGTACATTACAGCTCTTCCTCATGAGCAAAATCAAATACAAATGTATCAGATACATATAGTGCTACCATATTAAAAGAAAACTTATACCAAGGACACTTAACATACATTGTATTATAAAATAAATGTTAATGTTGTAAATATTTCTGTATTTATATAAAACTATAAATATATCCTTTAAAATAATCTCTGGTTAACAAACAGTGTTTCCTGGGAAGAGCTTTCTTTTGTTCTGAAATTACGAATTTCCTACATTTTTGGTGTTGAAATTTCCTTTCCTTTCTGAAATGATGGAAATGGTAGCTTTTTGTTACTGTTGTTGTTGGCAAAATGAGCAGTTTGGCAACTCTGTGTTAGCTCTCAACCGCTCTGGGAAGTTTGTCCTGAGATAGTTAAGTCTGGGAACCACTAACCTAAAAATGCTCTCATTGTAAAATACAGGAGAATTAAAAAGACAAAAATAAAAATAATTCTATGTAAATTAAGAATTTAGAAAATGTGGTTTCGTAAGTTTCTGTTTCACATGATCCATTGTGTAAAATTTCATTCTTCTACCATTTCTCTACTAGGTTGTATTATAGACACGAAGTCTTAAAAGGACTTAAATGGTAGAACTGGAATATAGTATAGCTACATAGTATATCACAATTTTTTAGGATATACATTTTTCACTGATTAATATGTTATAAAGTTTTTACTGTGGTTTTCATTTGTCGTTGGTGTGTGTGCTTGCTTTAATACCTCTGTTCTTGCTGTCACCCGAGTCCTACGCAATAGTGAAGGTTGCAAAATGTTCTCTATAACAGTTGGAGTGGTTTCTTATGTTTATATAAAAAAAAAAACTCAGGTGATGAAAAATACGGAAATTTGCTTCTGAGGTTAGTCATTTTCCCCTTTACATTGTATAATATAAGCAATATGGCCATTTCACAAATGTTGAAAATATTTCCTTATGAATTTTGCATCCTACTTGGGACATTTTTTAAAGTATAGTTGATTTTACAATATTGTGTTAGGTTCAGGTGTACAACAAAGTGATTTGGTTACACATATATATGTACATGACTATATTCTTTTTTTCAATTCTTTTCCATTATAGTTTATTACAAGATATTAAATATAATTTCCTGTGCTACTTGGGACATTCTGAGTATGGGTGTACTTTTGCTCTGCTCAGCTGCTTAAAGACCTTGTAAGGATGTAAAAACAGGGCACTGATTGGATTTTCCCTTCATTTCAGTCCATGCCCCAGTTCAAATGAATCTCATTTTGCCTCATTAGAAAGCAGATTCCTTTCCTCCATTCTATCCCATCTCCATTTCAATGAGCTATACAGGGAAACGCAATTTCCATGACACCTATGGTTTCAGAATGAGACCGTTTGCAGAGGCTGAGTGTTTCACCCACAGCAGGTAGTTTTACATTAACCTGTGTTAATAGCAAAATTGGAAAAGGTAACTTGTGAGCAGTTCCCTGCTGAAGCTGGAGACTGAAATGTGCAGCACTGTGCCCTCTATTTTTTTTAAAATTCATTCCCCTTTGGATTACTTGGGTGTTCCAAAATTTACCTGGACTATAGTTTTTACTGTTAGTATTTAGAAACAATTTAATAGTGACTACTTAGATATAATATGTTGCAGTTATCACAACTTAAGTATAATTGGATTTTTGTTAGAAATAAGTAGATAAAAAATGGAAGGTCTTAATTTGGGTAGATCCTTATATTTAAGTAAACAGAGAGTAAATTCTTTATTGGTGTCAACCACTTTCAAATACTGAAATATCTGAGGGAACTTTCTTTGTAGAAAAAAAGTGATCTAGGACATATGGAAATATTGGTGAGGCTGAGCACAGTAAATGAAGGAGCCAAAGATCTCAATGATGATGAATACATGAAAATATAACATCGAGAACATTTGGAGACGATCCAGTTGGGAGATGGAAAATAAATTCATAGAAAATCACTGTAAGACACAAAAATTCACAAACATTTTAATCTAACACCTATATATGTGTATTAAGTTCTTGCTAAAGAGTAGAAGAGGTTAATATTTTTATCAAGAAAGAACCCTTAGCAGATTCACAAGTAATAATTTCATTTATTCTTCCATTGTGAAGGATACACATTTTTTGGCTTAAGGAAGATCTCCTGCCTTACACAGTTTCACTGTGGAAAAAATAATATTGACCAAGCCTCTGATCCTGCCTGACATGAAATTGATACAAATGTAAAATCATGGAATTTTTCAGCTGGAAAGTACCTTTGGATGACATTTAAAGGCATTAAATAACTTGTGACCTTCTCCACAGTTATCATTTACAAGAAGTAACAATAAATGTCCTAAAGATAGAAAGTTTAAATAATTATAACGGACAATAGCAATATGGGGTCCTAGTTAATAAACTTGTGAGTTCTCTTTTCTAATACTGGGTAAAGCCCTTAAGGAATTCTAAACTTTTTGAAGGGAGCAACACTTTGGAGACAACAGTCTGGCTGCAGTGTTATGCCTAGAGGAGGAAACCTAGAAAGGAGACTTGACAACACGAAATCCCAGAGCCACTTAGTGATACAGCCAAGTTCAACAGGAGGAAAAACCATAGACTTCCTGACAGTAGAGAGTGAGGGCCCCTATACAGGGAAGCAGCCTTGTGCCATAGCACAGGATAGTCTCTGAGGAGGGTGGGACACACTGAAGACCTCGAATAAACCAAGAGATGAGGAACCCAGCCCAGACTCAACCATCCTTTGAAAGGCTCTTTGTTTGTTGATCATCTTCTTGGTGAGAAAGACTGTTAACTTATATCGGAAACTGCTGGAGTACAATTTATAATTGCAGTATATAAAGGAACTTAAATAGCTGCTTGGAAACCTGGAGACTGTATACTAAAGTGTCCAGGACCTCCAGCCCTGGACGCCAGCTGTCTGAGTTTGTTTGTAAGGTGAGAGAGAGACAGGGCAGGGAATCACCATGCTAGTCTTTGTATGTCATGCCGAAGATACTTGGTTTTAATCATAACAGCACTGAGACATCAAACCAAGGGTTTGAAATGGAGAAGGGTGTGTTTGAATTTGTACTTGAAAAACCTGTGTGACTCCTACCACTGTCCATCACTAGTTGTGTGAACCAGGGAGAGTTATTGATCCTGTCTGTGCCTTGGACTCTCCATCTGTGAACCGGCACTCACCTTTGACTGTCGATATGAGGAGTCAACGCGATCATGCTTTAAAGTGCCCAAAGCAATGCCTGGGACATGGCAGACACTCAGTGGATGAAAATGGCATTCAGCTGTGCATTCTCCACATTAGGACCAAGCGGTCATCATAAGTGGGAAAAAGAAAAAGACTCAAGGCGAACTGAAAGGTTGATGATAGAGAAAAAGAGGAAGTGAAGAGTGTTCTCTGGACCTGTTTTGAGTTAGTGATAAGTGGGAGATACAGAGGAGGAGACACTCTGGGCTTTGAAATTAGACTCCAGAGAACGCCCACCTTTCATACACAGCCCTTTGAAATACTGTGTCATCCTGTTCTTTTAGGTGCTGATAAATTTTCAGCAGCTCTACTTTGAGTTGGGCTGTTTTCTTGGAATGTCTAGTGCCCAGTTTATTCTCTCAACTACAAGAATGGTGATCATAGAAAACTCACATGGAGGAAAGACTCTCAGTTTGGCATATGAAGCTCGTTGAAAGCTGGGCCCAACCTAAATGGAATTCCTACAGCCCCTCAACCTGAAGGATGCTTGACATACTTCCTTCAGTGGTTCAACATCAAGTCCAGGCTCCCTAATGTGGCCACCTGGACCCTTCCAATTCAGCCTCCACCTGTGTCTTCGAGGTCATTCCACATGCTCTCACAGCAATAGTGAATGACCTGTAGGTTCTGTTCTTTCTCCCTACACTCCAAGTGCACCTTCTAACCTGTGCTTTTGCTCAGAAGGGTCCTGCCAATGCTGCTTGACCATTATGGCCCATGTGACCTACTTTCCTCCACCAGGAAGCCTTCTCTGATGCTGCTGACTAGGAAAAGTAGCCCCTCTTCATATCCTGCCCTCACAAATCACATTTCTGTTTCCTCCAGTTGCCTCTACACTCCTTGTATCAATTGTATTCACTGCCTGACTTACAGAGAACTATCATTACAACAAGTGAGCCCTTTGCTCCGTGCCTAATGGCTCACTCTCTGTCCCTGTGCTTATCTCTGTTGCTAGGATAAGTTCCTTTCATTTTCAGAATTACTGCAACTCTTGATCCATGTATTATGTGCCTCTTCGTATTGCTACTTATTTCACTATCTCTAAATTGGGCCTTTCCATAATCCAACTATTTGAGAGAAAGACAGTAGCTTATACATCTCTTTATCCCAATAACTTTAATTTAATATCCAACCCATGTGGTGCTTGCTAAATAATGGTCAGTGATGAAGACACTGATTTGTGTCTTCACACTGATATCTGTCCTCCAGGCACCTAATTCCACTCAACCTTAAAGTTTTCCTCTTCCATGGATTCCTGTGGTGTTTACTGCTTTTGTTTTTCTTTAGAATATGTAATCATTCACTGTTGTTTACTTTTATTTAGTTACTTTGTATCTTGTACATCTGTATCTCATGCAAGTGGGTGTTTTTTTTTTAACCAAAATTGGGTCTATGCCTCATATTCTTGTAATGCTTTCCTCCCCTAATATGTAAACTCTTCCTTGTTAGCTTCATTAAATTGAGATAAGCAGGAATGAAATGAATTTTTAAATGTAGATGAATGCCTTGTGTATATGATGTGTGGGTTTGGTTGATTTGGGAGTGATAATGTACAACTAAAAGGGCTTCCTGTAAAACTGTATCTAAGGGTTAGTTGCTTAACTAATTGTTGTATTCATTAATGAAAATGCTGAGAACACTTCAGAAAAGTAGGACAAAGTAGGTCAAAGGTAAGAATCACAAAACCACTTATCTGACCAGAGAAAGCAGTGACACGTAGAGTGAGTAGAGTGTGGGCTGTGGCATCGAACAGTCTGGGTTCCACTCCTTGCTCCCCCCATTCACTGTGGGACTCAGGCCAGTAATGCAGTTATTCCAAACCTTGGTTCCATCCCTGTACCTACCACACAGGATTATGGTAACAATTAAATGAGCTAATGCATACAGAACACTTAATTCAAGGCCTGGGGTAAACTGGCTATTGATAATGAAAATAAGGATGCAAGAGATTGAAGGGTAGAATTACTGATGGTCAGTAATTAAGGAGGCAGGAAGCTTTCCATGGGGGCTGAGAAAGGGTATGAATGAAACTGGAGGCTATAGGGAAAAAGATGAATGAAATAGTGAAGAGCTGCCCACTGAAGGAGCAGTGACTAATGGGAGAAAAATTAAGGGAAGGAATTTCAAGATGTGGAAAAGTTCAAGGTGGGGCTTATTAGAAAGGAGTATAAAAAGAAAGGGAAGGAGCACTGAACAGGGGTGGGAGAAACTACCTAAACTCCCCAGTGCCACATTGCTGCTCATTCAGAAAATACTGAGGGTGCTCTGCCCTTTGTCAGCAGCATGAAAACCAGCTGATCCACTGGGAGGTAATCCAACACCACCAGTGAGTCACGTTGCTATGGAGATGGTGGTCAGGGAGGCACAGAGACAGAAGAGATCTCAAGGGTTATCTGATGAATCATCTGGCTCTGCTCTCTTACCTTCAAATCTATGTTCAGTGTCTATATAAATAAATGTCTAGTCCAACGATTTACTTATCAATGCCCAACAAAATACCATGTGGACAACACCTCAAATTCTTCACATTCACAACGAAGCCCATTATCTCTCCCAAACTCTTTGGCAACACCTCCTTCTCTGTCTTGGTTAATGGTACCGATTCTCCTAAATTCTAGGTTAGAAAAGTTACCTCCATCTCTGTCTCTCCTTTTCTTGCATCTTTTGGCATCCAGTCAGTTGTCCCTGCAGTAACTCTTGTAGTCATCTTCTTTTCCTCTCCCCCTGCAACTGCTTTAGTCTAGGACTTTGTTTGCCTGGAATTTCAGAACGGAAGAGATTTCATTTACCAGAGGTTCAGAGTGGTTAAGTGACTTGCCCAAAGTCATACAGGGAGCTAGTGGGCCAGTCAAACCAGTAAGACGAGCCTATGGGTTAATCAGTTTTTCTTCCAATTTCTGATGTTTGAGGTGCCTAAAGATATCTGCACAGCAAAATTGACTTGGTAGACCTCAGAGTCTCCAGGGGCAAGCTCATGACTTTAACTTGTACCTCTCAGCAAATGACTGCCAAATCTATCCTCCAGCCTAATTTTTTCCCTAAACCTAGTTTCACATTTCCTGTAGCCTATTGAACATCTTCAATCAAATGCCCACTTATGCTTAAAAAATACTATGTCTAAATGGAAATGCCTCACTTTCCTTCTATCCACCCGGGAAGGCAGAGTGTAGTGATAAATTGAGAACTGGGATCTATTAGCAATCCCACTCCTGGTCATATATCCAGAGGGAACTCTAATTTGAAATGATACATGTACCCCAATGATCATAGCAGCACTATTTACAATAGCCAAGACATGGAAACAACCTAAATGTCCATTGACAGATGACTGGATAAAAAAGTTATGGTACACACACACACACACACACACACACACACACACACATTGGAATGCTACTCAGCCATTAAACAGAATAAAATAATGCCATTTGTAGCAACATGGCTGGACCTGGAGATTGTCATTCTAAGTGAAGTAAGCCAGAGAGAAAAATACTGTATGATACCACTTATATGTGGAATCTAAAATAAAATGAACTTATTTACAAAACAGAAACAAACTCACAGACATAGAAAACAAACTTATGGTTACCCAGGGGGGAAGGTGGTGGGAAGGGATAAATTAGGAGTTTGAGATTTCCAGATACTAATTACTATATATAAAATAGATAAATAACAAATTTCTACTGGATAGCACAGAGAACTTTATTCAATATCTTGTAGTAATCTATAATGAAAAAAGAATATGAAAGGGAATACATTTATGTATATGTATGACAGAAACATTACAGTGTATACCAGGAATTGATATAACATTGTAAACCAACTATACTTCAATTAAAAAATAGGACTAAGTTTAAAAAAAAAAAACAAACTCCCTCTATGTAGGAAAAAAAAAAGAATTGGGATCTAGATTTTAATCTCATATCTATCATTTACTAAGAGAATCCCTTGCAGCCTCAGTTCCTTTGGTTATAAAATCGAAATAGCAATAGTACTGACTTAACAGAGCTATGGGGAGAAGTGAGACACGTAAAAATTATGTTACCCACTTTAGCATAGTGTCCATCATGCAGTAATTTTTTCAACAACATTACTAAACCTCTCATTTGGAAAGCTCAACATTATCGTCAAGTCTTTCTTGCTCCCCAGATCCAATCATTGGCTGGGTCCAATGATGCTACTACCCCTGCAGTATCACTTACATTTAGCTACTTCTCTCTAGTCTTACTGCCAGAGAAGCAAGAACCTTGGCTGATAATTTATGGATCTGCAACTAATCATACCTTGACTGCCACAAAAATAGCCTTCTTCTTCATCCAGTTTTCCCCTTCATTCCTCTAGGTTTCTCTAGAAGGACTTGGGTTGCTGAGGTGGAAGTCACATGGAATGTATGTCATTTGAATAGCTCACCAAGTAGCATGGTCATGTCTCTGCACATGATTAAATGAGTCAGGTCAACTTGCTGCAAGTTTTCTCTCGTAGCACTCACATCCACATTTAATTTGTTGCCTTATAAAACACAATTTCCTGCTTTCAGCCCAAACTAAATAAAATGGAACATTGCCAGTGAAAAGCTACTTAGCCCAACTTGCTTTGCTTTGCCCAAACGCATATTCTATGTCAATTGTTTCATTACAGTTTGTCTGTTTACAGGGAAGCTGCCAGTGTCTAAGATATAAGGCATTCAGAAAATTGATCAGACAATGGATTCACAGTACCTAGAATCCCTGTGACTCAGTTTTCCACAAATGTGCTATTAGGGGAAATGTTCACAGATCAGCAACTGTGCACTTTTGCTGGCAGCACAGACATTGCTGATGTGCACAATTCCAAATTGCAAGCAGTTTCCCCAGTGGAAACAATGAGAACAGAATCACTGCATTAAACAGTTGGCAGGGAATTTTAGAGATAACTTAATCTACCCCTTTGTTTTGGACACAATCCTGCTTTCAACTATTTTGAACAGATAAAAATCCATGCTATTTTAATGGGTCTTCTTCAGTAACTGTCTTCAAATATCCTTGCCCTCCAAGTTAGGGAGTAATTCCTTTGTCTGGAATAGACAGTGTGGTTGCCTAGCCAAGAGCCTTTGCCTGCTTTCTCCTGTCTGATAAAAAGCCAAGTTGAAGGGGTGCCCATCCTTTCCCTGTGTGTCTCAGTATTAAACTCTGATCAGTCTGAGCTTGTCTGTGATTGGTTTGGAAGGGGCGGGTGACCCAGTTCTGCGCAATAAAACGTAATGAGAGGCCAGTGAGAGCAAGCCTTTGGGAGAGGTTTCCTTGCTCCTAAAAGAGCACTTCACAAGGAAAACAGTCCTTATTTTTGGCTGGGCATGATACTCAGAGCTGTGGGAGCTCCCTTGCATCCATGGAGGGAGCCAGGCAAGGGCAAGGCCAAATAGTGATAATGACAGAGCAGAGATATGGAAAGACTCTGGGCTGCTGAGAATATCATTAAGCTGCTAAATCAACCAACCTGGCACCGACCTACTCTAGGATTTTTTGTTATATGAGATAGTAAATTTTTCTTATTGTCTATACATTGGTGATTATAAATTGATGGCTTTGTTGTCCAGAACTTTGTGGGAGATGGACATTCAAATCTCCTACCCAGATAAAAGTCATCCCAGAGAATGGAACACTATTTCATATGCAAGCATTTAGAGAAATGAATGGTAAACAGTAGAATCTACTCTGACCAAGTGTGCTAAGCTAAAATTATTTCTTTTTTGATAAAACTAGTGGATAGTAAATTACATATCAGAGAAAGTCACGGAAATATTTGATTTCAGCAAATGTCAGATAAAACTGCTTATAGTGTCTTGGTCCACAAAATGGGAAAATATTGGGGAAAGATGCAGATGTTGAATAAAGACAGAATGCTAGAGGAAAACAAGGCTGGTCGATTGGCAGGTCATGGCATTTTAACAGTACTGTGACAAATAGCAAATAGATGATGGTATAGGCAAGCAATCAGCATGGGGAGGGCTGACAAGTGTTTAATACAAACAGTGGGACATACTAAAAGATGGAAAGTGTGCTGGGAATAGGGTGCAAATGATCATTAGAAACCTAGGGAGGCAAGAGTTGGCACCACAGGAAAATTGACAGGTTGCAGGTTTCCAGTTCTTGTGCTGGATTTCAGGTGGAAAAAATTCTTGTGTGGAGACGTAGGGGAAGTAAATGAAAAGAACTCAAGTTTAACTATTTTTAAAAAATGGAAATGTGCTAATCATAGGATAATAGGGATTAAAAAGCAACTCATCAAAACAGTAACTTAAGAATAGGCCACATGGTAGAAGCCTAGTTGTTACACTTTGGATGAAAGCCAATACTATACTAAGAGGAAACATGATCCAACTTTGAGCTCTAGAGTTTTAGTTTAGAGACCTTCAAATTCCGAGGATTGTTCCTAGACACTAAAGGAGGCCAAGCCCATAGCTGGAATTCTCTATGGCTGAGGCTATAGAAAGAGTAGATATACAAAGGGAGGGAATCAGGAAGGGCCTTACCCGAACACTGTTGATTAGTTAATGGATCCATATCAGCTTTGTGGAAACTCTTAATTATTTGTCTGAGAACTTTGTCCATGGCCCTGGCCTATTCAAATATTTTTATTATGAACCTGAATGAAAACAAAGAAGATATGAAAATCATATTTGTGTACAATACAAAGTTGGAAAAAACTGCTAATATGTTGAACTCAATAATCAAAAAGTCGAGTGTAGTTGAACCTGCATCTGGCTAGTAGCTGTTAATGTGGCTCTTATCAATTTTACAATAAAATATGAAGATAAAAAATTCTTGAAAACTCACAATGCAATATATTGGGACCATGTCCAAGGACTGGCTCATTGTGAGAAACTTGGAGGAATTTCCATGAAGTACAAGACTCAGAGAAAATAACTGAAGGGGATAAGTGGTAGATCCCACGTGCTCATGTGGGGAAACATCCTGCTGGAAAGTAAGGTTAGTCTCTCCTCTGCTTCTGTCTTGGAATCAGAAGCCTAAGTCAGTTCCATCCAGAAACATAGTCCATTGCAGGTTTTTGCTCCCTGTGTGTGTGTGTACGTGTGTGCGTGTTAGAGTATAACTTTTAACCTGTCCCTATGGTGAGTCAGTTTTCTCCACACCATCTACCAAACAAGTTTATCTTTTCTCTACTAATTTCTGATGCCACCTCTTTCATGAATGAAGATCTTGGGGTCTCTTTCTGGACTCTATGTTCTATTGTCCTATTGTTCTACTGTCTGTTCCTATTGCCACTACCAAATTGTGTTTTTTAATTACCTTAGTTTTGTAATATGTTTTAATATATGGTAGGGGAATATCCTTTCCCCCCACTTGGCTCTTTTTTTCTGGAAAAAAAGGAACTTTAATTTTTTTCATATAAATTAAGCAAACACCCCCAAACCCCCAAATTTTACTGAAATTTTGCTGTGAATGATATTAAAATTGTAGAATAGTTTGAAGAGAATTAGAATCATTATCATGGTTAGATTTCTCCACGTGAGCATGTCTTATATTTCCACTTATTCTTAACTGCTTCAGTGCTATGATATCAAAGTGTGGTCCATGGACCAGCTGCATGAGCCTCACCTGGGAGGTTTTGAAATGCCAACTCTTAGACACCCCCCCCCCAAAAAAAACTACTGGATCAGAATCTGCTAGTTAAACAAGATCCCCAGGTGATTTGTATGTAATTAAAGTTAGAAATATACTAGGTTAGTAAAATTTTAAAGATTTCTCCGAGAGATTTTGTGCATACCTGTTAGGTTGATTCCTAGGTTAATACATCGACAGTTCTAGTTTTTCTGTTGAATCTCTTCTGAGTTTTCTGCAAATATTTATATCATCTGAAAATAACCATAGCTGAGCCTCTTGGCTCTCTTTTCCTTCCCATCTTTATACTTATTTCCTTCTCTTGATTTATTTTAGTGGCCAAAGCTTCCAATATCACGTGGAAATTAAGGGTGAGAAAAGGCACCTGAGTTTTATTCTCAACCTTAAAAGAAATACTTCTAATATTTCTTCAGTAAATATTAAATTTGCTGCTGAGTTTTAGAAAATGCCCTTATCAAGTTATGGGACTTCTTCTCTACTCTTTGTTTTCTAAACATCTTTTTCAAAAGTTCAGAATAGATTTAAACTTTATTTTTGGCAGATATAGGAGAAAATCATGTGATTTTTGTCCTTTGGTCCATTAATATGAATTACACTGCCATAATTTCTGTCTTTGAACCATCCTTACATTCCTGGGATAAATCATATACTGTTATAATTTACCCTCAACACTCTCTTGTATTAGATAATATAGAATAAAGCATGTAGCTTTTCATATTAATTAAATTAAAGGGGTTAAAGTGCAACTGTAGCTAATTTTGCTGAAAAAATAATTTGTTCTTATTCTCTGCCTCTTTAATCAAAAGAACTTGGGCCAAGGCAGACACATAAAACTTCCCAGGGAGATAAATTACGCTTGTTGTGACCTCAGTAAAATTTGGAAGAAAAGAATGAATATAATTGTTCTCTTTTCCCCATGGTTTTTAGTTCAATAACCTAGATAAACTTGGAAATTGATTCATAGAGATGAATGTCCCCACATGTAGCTATTTTCACGGTATGACAGGGCAGTTGCCTTGTGGTCAAGCTCCTCCTTTGCTCTTGTATCAAAAGATGGTGCTCTTAACTTTAATTGCCATCTCTGTGTAGGTGTGCCACAGAAGACTCAAGACACAACCATTTCATGTACCATTCCTACCAGATCTCTCTATGGCTAAAGCTTCTCATTAATAAAGCCCAGTGTGGCTTACAGTTAAGCATAGAGTGAATTGAGGCCTCCACACCAAAAGCCACCCCATTGCTGATGTGTAAATACTAAGCCAGGATTGTCCATTCTCTTGATGCAAAACAGCTGAGCGAGGCCCTTGACAGTCCAGCATCGGTAGGGTCTTCGCTGTTGGCTGATTATAACAATGCTGCTCCTCTCTTCCCAGTTGATAAGTGTCTGCTTTGAGCAGGGGTTCCTAATCTTTCAAGAATCTACTGAAAGCTCTTTCCAGAAAAATGAAAAAATAAATGAAGCACATTATTTCCAAAAGTTCATAACCATGGTTTCAAAGCCATAATCTGAGTAGGGGTCTGTGGGCTATAATTTAAAACCCTTCAGGTAGACTGAGGATAGAAAAAAAGCTGGAAGCACCAGAGTGGGGTTGACTTTTGGTTTCAGAAGAGCCACTCAAATGATATGCTCATTTTCTTAACAGTTTCAGTTTTATAGGTGAATAGTTCAGCTAAACTGAACAGCAGCTTGCCACAGCTTGTGTATTTGTGACTTGGTAGGGTGTAAGGACTGCAGAGTTGTACAGAATCTGACCAGGCATCAAAACAGCAAAATTTAAATAAAACATTCTTACTGATGGAAAAAAGAGTCTTACCAGTTCTTCAGGCACTTTGAAGAACAGTGCTAACAACCAAAAAAACCCATCACTTTTTGCAGATTTACTTTTGTACAAGCTTCTAGATAAGAGTCATCATGGATTACTTCTGGAAGATGGAACAAAGACTGTGGATGACACTCAGAGCCTTCCCAGAACTGATTCTAGCACCAGTTTTCTAGTCATTTGTCATATCCTGGGTTATGGCCATCTTCACTCATCTAGTGACTCACAGAGTCATTCATTTATTACATATTTAATTAGTATCACCAGAGAGCCAACCAAGCCATAGATCCAAGCTATTGATGGTGAATTTTTAACTTCTTCTTTGCCAGAGAGTATACAATGAAAAAAATACCCTTTGGGGTAAAAATAGGCTAAAGAGAAAGGAAGATTATTTTCATTGAACTGCCACAGCATGAGTCTTCATTCAGAAAAGTAGGCAAGTACTGCAGCAGAGCAGGGCATGGAAGAAAAGTAGGATGAAAGATCTGCAATTCATTTTTTATGTCTGGCATGTGTTGTGGTAGGAAGAACAAAATAACAGTATTGTAGTGATTTTACACCTAATCCTAATCTTAGATTTTAGATATTGAACACTTGTGTCAATCTTAAATAAAGCCAAAAAATATACCAAGGGAGAAACGCACATCCTTAAGTTCTTGGAGAAATATTAGAAGTGCTAAAACATATGCCCTCAATTAGATTTTTATAAATCAGATTGCACTTTAATCAAATCCATTTGTTCCAAAGATCTGAAATAATTAAAGCCACGGAATAAGATATCCTACTATTTATAACTGAATGATTTATACTTCTAATTAACTTCAGAACATGTAGCTGTTTTATTTGGGATCTGAAGAGTTTCCCCACCCTGGATCCAGAATAAAAGCACTGTTAGAAGCCACCATTGATTACATAATAGAAAATGCATCAAGGTACAAATCTGACTTTTACTTTGATTTAGTCTTGGTTTGTATGTCTTTTTTTAAATAAAAATCACATATAATTTTTGAATTGAGTGTTTTTTTTTTAATTTTGGAAAACTATTAGTAAAACCTTTTTCAAGACCAAAGTATGAAGGAATTTTGGAAAGGAATGACTTTTTCTCCTGCTCTGGAACCTTCAAGAATCTAAAATTGAGATACTATAGCCTCAATTAAGCTATTAATTCTACCAGTTGCTAAAATTTAATACTATTTTTGTTGAATTTCTGCAGTACCATGGAAAATACTGACAAAAATAGTTTTTATATAAGAAAGAAGGGGGGGAGATTAGAAATGAAGTTTACATTAGAACAATACCACGTGTCATTCTCTTAGACCTGCCCTGTTCAATACTGTAGCCACTAGCCATATGTGGCTATTGAGCACTTGAAAGGTAGTATCAGGAAGGAAAAACATTCTCTACCCTTTTAAATTCAGGACCTGGGGACCTGTAAAATAAACTGACAGAAGAGAGATTAACAGGAGAAAAGGCACACAAGTTTTATAGCTATTGATATGCATAGGAGTTCACAGAAAGGAAGTGAAGTTCAAAGAAGTGGTTAGATTTGGGGGCTTAAATACCATTTAAACAAAGGAAAGGGAGTTAGGATTTCAAGGAATTATAAATCATGGGGAAATGCCTAGGGAATATATTGGGGAACTAATGGAAGATAAGAGTTATCTAGTAAGGCTTGCAGATGCAAATTCATCTCCACGTCTCCAGCGATAAAATTTGCTCTTCCCTTCCTGGTGCAAGGAGTGGGGCACCTTCACAAAGGGAAGTGTATGCTCTGCTTTTAGGCAGATAATGGGAGGGCAGAGAATTCTTTCTGCATCAGTTGATACTCAGTTGCTTTCATCCTTACGCCAGAGTGGCATATTTGGGGTGGCATATCTCGACCCCCTTCAGTAAGATTAGGAAGTCAGTAGGAAGTCTGGATTGAGATGTGCCCAAAGAGTAAAATACATTCCAGATTTTGAAGACTTAGTATAAAGAAAAAAATGTAAAATAACTCATTAATAATTTTTATATTGATTACCAGCTTAAATGATAATATTTTTGATATACTGGGCTAAATTAAACATATTGTTAAATTAATTTCATCTGTTTCATTCTCTCATTTTTAATGTGTCTACTGCAACATTTACAGTGGCATGTGGCTTGCATTATATTACTGTGAGACAGTGAGTGCTGTCCTGAACATTAAATGAATGACTCAAGTTGAGGGTGTATTTGGTTTTTAATAGAGTGGCCTTCATTGCCAGATGCACAGCAGATGTTAGCTAATTTACTAGAATGACAACAATTTAAACTCAAAAGTGACTTAAACAATGGGAAGACCTCCTGGGATGCTCAAAACAGTGGAAGGCATTTGTATTGTTCTGTTTGTTGTTTTAAACTTTCAATGATATGTGGGTAGTCTATTTGGGGTGACACATTTCATGTCCACTTCAAAAGCAGCCCTCAGTTCTTTAGACTGTAAGACAAAGGCAATAAATCTGAGTTGAATGGTGGGGATGAGATCAAGTTAAACAGAAAGGAGGATCTGATGAAATGAAACGTTAACTGAAGGGCATTCCCCGGTGGCCTGCATCCCTACAGAGAATGTGATCATCTATACAAATGTAATGTGGCAAGTATCACCTCCCAGATTACATCACCCTGAGATACAGTGAGGGTCCAAGATAATAGTAATCAAAAGAAAAAATATTATTTCACACAAGCCGCCATCAACTGATTCCTGGAACTTTTCTGAGTCTTTTTCTTATGTTTTTTTCCTACTAATGTCCTTTTTTTTTTTTTTTTTTTGAGTCTTTCCTGATGGCTCATGATGGCTGTGGGGATGGCTATGAGTAAAATCCAAGGGGTCTTCTGGTCCTGCATGTTCTATTGGCTCCCCAATCCTGAAATGGCTCCCAATTTTTTTTAAGGATATTTTGGGGCCCACATCTGTGACCTACCAGGTCTGCACCTGCTCCCTTGGTGTTGGTGGAACTGATGATACTCCTTCCAGTGGCTACCTTCAGCCAACCAGGCCGGCCTCTGTGTGCCCAGGAGCCAGCAGGCCTGAGCCCCTATGACAGCTCGCCCTTCTCCACTGGAAACCAGGAACTTCCTAGCTTTTCTCTGTCCCTCCTTCCTGTGAGGAGAGTCGACCTTGGACTTAAGTAGCTTGGGCCTTGGCGACAGGTCTGATCTCATTCTCATCCTTTGTCCACCTTGTACTTGTGTTTGGACAATGTTGAATTTTACCTGAAGGTTGAGAAAGACCCTTGCCATTTCGTGTTCTGGAAAATGGCTTACTGCAGGAAACCACACCTCCCCGTATGACTTAGATAAGAATCAAAAGGCCCCCTTGCCTATGACAAGGCAAGATACAGACACCAAATTCCCAGTGTCTGCCACAGAAGTGATTAGTTGAACAGCCTGTCTGTATGTTAATCTTGTATCCTGCTATCTCTACCTATAAAAGTTTAATTACATTTTGATACAGTAGCTACAGTTAGAAAATGCAAAAACTGTATATAGGAATCATTTTAATCAAAATGTGTTAAGACCATTTTGTAGTAACGTGTAAAACATTACTGAATGGTATTAAAGAAGATCTAAATACATGGAGAGACAAAACATACTCATGGATTAGAGGACTCAATAATTGAAGATATAGTTCTTCCAAAATTGATGAAATTGATTCAAGTCAATTTCAATTAAAATCTCAAGAGAATTTATTTTGAGTGGCATTTGTCAACATGTTTCTAAAAATTATGTACAAAGCAAAGGGCCAAGACTAGAAAAGTTAAGTATAAAAGAACAAGCTGATATCAAGACTTAGCTACAACAAATTAAGGTAATGAAAAACTGGCAAGAGACAGACAAACAGATCAATAGAATGGAATAGAAAACTACCTACCCAAATTACATATCTGTTTATTGAAAAACCTGATATCTGACAGAGCTGGAAATGAATAGCAGTGAGAGATAGTGGGCACAGCTGGTTATTCATATGGGGAAAAAAATTGGATTTCTAGTTTATACCATGTATAAAATCAATTTCAGATGCGCTAAAGAATTAAATGTGAAAGAGTATACTTTTTTCCCCCCTATACCTGCTGTTTCTTAATTGCCTTCAGCTCAAAATAATCCTTATGCTAAAGCAACATATTTTGATTCTTTCAGTAACAAGTGGCTTCTTGAGGTGGAATTTATTTTGTTGAATTTTACAATCTGGTTCTTGCTCCCTCCCCCTCCCCCACCCCAGCTCTCTTCAGAGAGCACACGATTGTTTCCTCTCTACTTTCACCTTGAGAATGAGAGGCTAACAGATTTTCTACAGGTGCTGCTTGATTTTCCATCTCATCATATGTCATCTCCATTAATCTCTCTCTCTGCAGAAAGTTGGGCTGGAAACTTCCTCTATTCAAGCACCAGTATGAGGTCTTGGCTATCCTTCGGGCAATTTGGTTTACTTTTTTAATTTACTTTGGGCTTGGTTACTTTACATTTTTTGTCCTAAAATGGCTTATGTTTTTAAAGTCAAAGTGAACCGTGTCTTTCTTTGTTTTCACTAATTTGTTCATTCAGCACATATTTTGAGTACATACTATGGGACAGGGCACTATTTTAGGTATTGGGGATATCACAATGCACAAAGGGGGGGTTCTGCCTTTATATTCTAATGGAGGGAACAGACAATAAACAAGGTAAATACATAAAATGTAGTACGATGGTGATAAATGGTAAAAAATGACTTTGTAAGAGTAGATGTTAAATTGTAGAAAACCAGACCAGTAATTGATGCAGATAATCCTTATGTTTTAGCAATGCAATTATCTTTGTCTCATAGAGATGGAAATGATTTGTGTCTGGTAGAAAAGACTGGGTTGTAACCCAAAGGTTAGTTTTATTGCCCTATGGGGCATTAACCAATTTTTATGTAATTGAGTAATCTTATTCTAGCACTTTTTTCTCAATGACTATAAATAACTTTTGTCTTTCTATGCCCCATTTGAACCAGGTATATTATCCTGCTGGTTCTCTCATTAATGAGGTCAACAACTCTGAGAGTCATGTTTTTAACTTTTTGAAAATTACATATTAACATATAAAGTATGCTTTATATAATTCTGATTTGCTAAGCATCTTTAATGAGAAAACAAATAAAAACTAATACAAATATATAATACAATATTTTTTTTAAAAAACCTTCATGAGTTGATTTTTAACATTCTAATATTGATTAATACGAGGCATTAGAAGTGAAAATTATGAACACCATACAGTTAAGAGATGAAAGATTATGAAAATGTTTTTAAAATATACAGATGGTGTTAAAAGATAAACTGAGACATACTAACATTTTTAAGAGTTTATTTGAGCATAAATCTGTTCTAGTCAGGCAATACCAAACTAGAAGTGGTTAGGAGCACTCTAGCAAAAGGGGCAAAGCAAAAGACTTTTATAGGGAAGAAGTGGAAGCCAAGCAAATAAATTATTTGATTGGCTATAGCTTAAGCATTTGTCTTATTTGGAAAATGCTAGTTGGATGTTTGTGTTAGGTTGTCCTTAGATTTTGATTTCTTAACTTTGAGGCATTTCAGGCTTTGGTTTTGATTTGCTTAGATAGGCTGCTAAGGTATTAGAACCAACTCAGTCTAATGGATATCTTATATAACTAATTTTACAATAGATAAGTAAATTAAACAACTAAACTCCTAGAATGATATTGCCTATTTTACTGATGTTTTCCACCAGTCCACTAGCTATTCAAGTGTTTGAAATCATTAACAGAACAGGCTTTGGACTACCTGGCTTCATATCTTGACTCAACCACTTCTTGGTCTCGGCAAGTTATTTAATCTAAGCCTTAGCACTCTCTCTCTTTTTTGTTTTTAATTGAAGTATAGTTCATTTACAATGTTGTGTTAGTTTCTGGGGTACAGTGCAGTGATTCAGTTTTATATATATATATGTCATGTTTTTTTCATTATAGATTATTTCAAACTATTGAATATAGTTCCTTGTGCTAAACAGCAAGGAAGTCATTAGCAAAAGAAAATAGTCATTTTGGGCTGGGTTATCCTCTTTTGAGGAGCAGAGGAATATCAAGGGTTTTATTATGCAGATTGGTTCTTCTTCCTCTGGGGGCTGGGGAGGGGCCATGTCTCCAGATTACCTCATTGGTGCTGACCAGAACATTACAAACTAGTTGATTAAGGTTACATTTGAGAGCCCAGAAATAAACCCACACGTATACAAGCAACTAATTTATGACAAAGGAGGCAAGAACATACAATGAAGAAAGGAATGTCTCTTTAATAAATAGTGTTGGTAAAACTAGGCAGCTATGTGCAAAAGATTGAAAGTTGACCCCTATCTTGTACCATATACAAAAAGTAACTCAAAATGGATTAAAGACTTTAATGTAAGACCTGAAACCATAAATTCCTAGAAGAAAACATAGGCAGTACACTTTCTGACATCAGTCTTAGCAATATTTTTTTTAGATAGGTCTCCCTAGGCAAGGGAAACAAAACCAAAAATAAACAAATAGGATTACATCAAACTAAAAAAGCCTTGCACAGCAAAGGAAAACATCAACAAAATGAAAAGAAAACTGCCGAATGGGAGAAAATATTTGCAAATCACACCTCTGATAAGGGGTTAATATCCAAAATATATGAAGAACTCATATTACACTGAAACTGAAGTCCTTCTAAAAGAAAGTTCCTCTGCCAAGTTTATGATTAACCTCTCTATCCAAAACATTATTCCCTTTCTTGTCCTGTACTGGTTCCCCTCAGGATAGAGGAGTATCAAAGCAAAAGAGGGTATTGAAAATGAGCAGAACCCTGTGAGGCCCTCCTGGGTGCAAAAGCCTTTCCGGGTCCCCCATTTCTTGCTTGTAGAAAAGGGCTTTGGTCTCCTAGGCCTTCCCTGAGTTCTTCCAAAGAGCAGATTCAAGCAGTTACTAATTAACAAAGTGAGAAACTGCAGAAACAAAGGAAAATCAGTTGAGAGAAACAATAGTTTGCTGATAAAACAGAGTCTGAGCTCCTCCTGGAGGGATATACATAAGAATCTGATACATATCTTTGAGTTGTTCTGCAGGAGCTAAGGCCCCTCCATCCAGATGGAGGATGGTAACTATAGGCTGAGACCCCATACTGGTTAGGACCAGAAGTTTGACGATTGAGATTCCTAGAAGACTGCTGTACCTCACCACCAACCAATCAGAAGAAAGTCATGCTCCCTGCACCCCTCACCCCAAATATTTCCTTTAAAAACTCTTCCCTAAAAGCCATCAGGGAGTTTGGGTCTTTTGAGCATCTCCCACTCTCCTGGCTTGGCCCTGCAATAAACCTTTCTCTGCTTCAGACCCTGATGTTTTGGTTTGGTTGGCCTCACTGTGCACAGAGAACAGGAACTTGGGTTCAACAACAACACAACAATAACAAAAAAACAAACAACCTAATTTAAAATGAGGCAGAGGATCTGAATAAACATTTTTCCAAAGAAGACACAAAGATGGTCAGCAAACACTTGAAAAGATGTTCAACATCACTAATTACTGAGGAAATGCAAATCACATCCACAATGAGCTATCACCTCTGTTAGAATGGCTGTTATCAAAAAGACAAGAAATAACAAATTGTTGCTGAGAAGGTGGAGAAAAGGGAGCCCTCCTGTACTATTGGTGGGAATGTAAATTGTTGAAACCACTATGGAGGTCTCCCAAAAAATTAAGAATAGAACTATCAACTAAAATGAAATGTACAACATGAAAGCTGTGGGTCAAGTTTATTCAGTATCTTACTGAGGACTGTAGCCCCAGAGACATCCTCTCACATAGCTCTAAGAAACTGTTCAGAGAGGTAAGGGGCGAGGTCAGTAAATATGTTATATACTTGTCCCTTTGTATCCATGGAGGTTTGGTTCCAGGACCCCCCACAAATACACACATGCTCGAGTCCCTTATACAAAATAGAATAGTACAGTGAATACAGCCGGTCCTCCATTATCTGTGGGTTTTGCATCTTCAGATTCAACCAACAGTGGATGGAAATTTCAACTGGTGATTGGTTGAATCTGCAGGTGTGCAACACAAGATCAGGGAGGGTCAACTGTACATTTATTGGAAAAAAATCTGCAGATAAGTGGACCCTCACAGTTCAAACCCGTGTTCAAGGCTCAACTGTATAAAGTTTACACCAATACTATGCTACTTCAAAAAAAAAATTACATTCCTGAGGAAGATGGAAACTGCAGTTTGGTATTAAATCTGGGTTTGATATTTATCTTAAGCACAGCTGACATGGTTTGGGGCTGTAGTTTTTCTTGTTAACATATGATATCTCAGAATTTTTCTTCAGTATATAAAAGGATTTGAAATTGATTTTGGCATTTATTTCTCATCGTAAGACTAAATTATTTATTATTAGCTTTAAATTTCACCCCAAGATCTACTAATTAGTTTCTTGAGTGAACTGTAGGGAGGAAAAATCATTTTCCCTCTACCCTTCTGAGTTACTGACTGAGACACCCTGTAATAAAAGGCAGATTAACAAGAGAAAAACAAACGGAAGTGTATTAACATGCATACCTCATGTATATATGGGATATACCGAGGGAAAAATGAGTAACTCCCTAACTAGCCTAAGCTATCAGTTTAAAGACCATCTTCAGCTAAAGATAAAAGAAAGGAAGGCATGTGTGTATTGTGTGTGTGTGTGTGTGTGTGTGTGTGTGTCTGTGTCTGTGTGTTGGTGGGAGGAAGCCAGTTACAGGAGGTTACCAGGAAAAACCTACTAATGAAGGATAGCATTTCTTATGCACATTTAGGTGGGTGCCCATTGATAAGATTCTCTTGTATTTTAGTTATTCAGTTTGTTAATATGGTGTATCACATTAATTGATTTGTGGATACTGAACCATCCTTGCATCCCTGGGATAAAGCCCACATGATCGTGGTGTATGATCCTTTCAGTGTGTTGTTAAATTTGATTTGCTAGTATTTTGTTGAGGATTTTTGCATCTATGTTCATATTGGTGATACTGGCCTGCAATTTTCTTTTTTGGTGATATCTTTGTCCGGTTTTGGTATCAGGGCAACGATACCAAACTCTCATAGGAGTTTGGTATGTTGCAAATTTAAGTTTTTTGGAACACTCTAGAATTTCTTTTTTTGAATGTTTTCAATCCATGGTTGGTTGGATCTGCAGGTGCGGAACCCATGAATACAGAGGGCCCATTGAATATTCATTCAGCCAAACCCCAAATGCCAAGCCACCTCTGGGCTTTTTCACCCAAACAAGTTTGA